>NW_026777520.1:0-281000 GCF_028023285.1 Balaenoptera ricei
GGCTTGATTCTGGAACCCTGTGGCCTGGGAACATGTCTGAGGTTTGATTCCGGAAACTTGTGGCCCGGACACATGACATCGGTTTGATTCCGGAAACCTATGGCCTGAGAATATGACATCAATTTTATTCTGGAACCCTGTCGCCTGGGAACATAACAATGGTTTAATTGTGGAATCCTGTGGCCTGGGAACATGACTGAGGTTTGATTTTGGAACCCTGTGTCCTGGGAACATGACTGAGGTTTGATTCTTGAACCCAATGGCCTGGGAACATGTCTGAGGTTTGATTCTGGAACCCTGTGGCCTGGGAACCTTACTGAGGTTTGATTCTGGAAGCCTTTGGCTTGGAAACATGAGTGAGGTTTGATTCTAGAACCCTGTGGTGAGGGAACATGACTAAAGTTTGATTTTGGAACCCTTTTGCCTGGGAACATGACTGAGCTTTTACTTTGGACCCCTCTGACCTGGGAAAATGACTGAGGCTTGATTATGGAACCCTGTTACCTGGGAACATGTCTGAGGTTTGATTCTGGAACCCTGTTACCTGGAAACATGTCTGAGGTTTGATTCTGGAAGCTTGTTACCTGGAAACATGACATCGGTTTGGTTCTGGAACCCTGTGGCCTGGGAATATGACATCAATTTGATTGTGGAACGCTGTATCCTGTGAACATGACGGAGGTTTGATTCTGGAATCCTGTGGCCTGGGAACATGACTGAGGTTTGATTCTGGAACCTTGTATCGTGGGAACATGTCTGAGGTTTGATTCTGGAACCTTGTATCGTGGGAACATGTCTGAGGTTTGATTCTGGAACCCTGTTACCTGGGAACATGTCTGAGGTTTGATTTTGGAAGCTTGTGGCCTGGGAACATGACATCGGTTTGGTTCTGGAACCCTGTGGCCTGGGAATATGACATCAATTTGATTGTGGAACGCTGTATCCTGGGAACATGACGGAGGTTTAATTCTGGAATCCTGTGGCCTGGGAACATGACTGAGGTTTGATTCTGGAACCTTGTATCGTGGGAACATGTCTGAGGTTTGATTCTGGAACCCAGTTACCTGGGAACATGTCTGAGGTTTGATTCTGGAACCCTATTACCTGGGAACATGTCTGTGGTTTGATTCTGGAATCTTGTTACCTGGGAACATGACATCGGTTTGGTTCTGGAACACTGTGGCCTGGGAATATGACATCAATTTGATTGTGGAACGCTGTATCCTGGGAACATGACGGAGGTTTGATTCTGGAATCCTGTGGCCTGGGAACATGACTGAGGTTTAATTCTGGAACCTTGTGACGTGGGAACATGTCTGAGGTTTGATTCTGGAACCCTGTTACCTGGGAACATGTCTGAGGTTTGATTCTGGAAGCCTGTGGCCTGGGAACATGACATTGGTTTGGTTCTGAAACCCTGTGGCCTGGGAATATGACATCAATTTGATTGTGGAACGCTGTATCCTGGGAATATGACGGAGGTTTGATTCTGGAATCCTGTGGCCTGGGAACATGACTGAGGTTTGATTCTGGAACCTTGTATCGTGGGAACAGGTCTGAGGTTTGATTCTGGAACCCTATTACTTGGGAACATGTCTGAGGTTTGATTCTGGAACCCTGTTACCTGGGAACATGTCTGAGGTTTGATTCTGGAACCCTGTTACCTGGGATCTTGTCTGAGATTTGATTCTGGAAGCTTGTGGCCTGGGAACATGACATCGGTTTGGTTCTGGAACCCTGTGGCCTGGGAATATGACATCAAATTGATTGTGGAACGCTGTATCCTGGGAACATGACGGAGGTTTGATTCTGGAATCCTGTGGCCTGGGAACATGTCTGAGGTTTGATTCTGGAACCCTGTTACCTGGGAACATGTCTGAGGTTTGATTCTGGAACCCTGTTAGCTGGGAACATGTCTGAGGTTTGATTCTGGAAGCTTGTTACCTGGGAACATGACATCGGTTTGGTTTTGGAACACTGTGGCCTGGGAATATGACATCAATTTGATTGTGGAACGCTGTATCCTGGGAACATGACGGAGGTTTGATTCTGGAATCCTATGGCCTGGGAACATGACTGAGGTTTAATTCTGGAAACTTTTGACGTGGGAACATGTCTGAGGTTTGATTCTGGAATCCTGTTACCTGGGAACATGTCTGAGGTTTGATTCTGGAAGCTTGTGGTCTGGGAACATGACATCGGTTTGGTTCTGGAACCCTGTGGCCTGGGAATATGACATCAATTTGATTGTGGAACGCTGTATCCTGGGAACATGACGGCGGTTTGATTCTGGAATCCTGTGGCCTGGGAACATGATTGAGATTTGATTCTGGAACCTTGTATCGTGGGAACATGACTGAGGTTTGATTCTGGAACCCTTTGGCCTGGGAACATGACTGAGGTTTGATTCTGGAACCTTGTATCGTGGGAACATGTCTGAGGTTTGATTCTGGAAGCTTGTGGCCTGGGAACATGACATCGGTTTGCTTTTGGAACCCTGTGGCCTGGGAACATGTCTGAGGTTTTATTCTGGAACCCTGTGGCCTGGGAACCTTACTGAGGTTTGATTATGGAAGCCTGTGGCCTGGAAACATGAGTGAGGTTTGATTCTAGAACCCTGTGGTGTGGGAACATGACTAAAGTTTGATTTTGGAACCCTTTTGCCTGGGAACATGACTGAGCTTTTTCTTTGGAACCCTCTGGCCTGGGAAAATGACTGAGGCTTGATTCTGGAACCCTGTGGCCTGGGAACATGTCTGAGGTTTGATTCTGGAAACTTGTGGCCCGGACACATGACATCGGTTTGATTCCGGAAACCTATGGCCTGGGAATATGACATCAATTTTATTCTTGAACCCTGTGGCCTGGGAACATAACAATGGTTTAATTGTGGAATCCTGTGGCCTGGGAACATGACTGAGGTTTGATTCTGGAATCCTGTGGCCTGGGAACATGACTGAGGTTTGATTCTGGAACCCTGTGGCCTGGGAACCTTACTGAGGTTTGATTCTGGAAGCCTGTGGCCTAGAAACATAAGTGAGGTTTGATTCTAAAACCCTGTGGTGTGGGAACATGACTAAGGTTTGATTTTGGAACCCTTTTGCCTGGGAACATGACTGAGCTTTTACTTTGGACCTCTCTGGCCTGGGAAAATGACTGAGGCTTGATTCTGGAACCCTGTGGCCTGGGAATATGACTGAGGTTTGATTCTGGAATCTTGTTACTTGGGAACATGACATCGGTTTGGTTCTGGAACACTGTGGCCTGGGAATATGACATCAATTTGATTGTGGAACGCTGTATCCTGGGAATATGACGGAGGTTTGATTCTGGAATCCTGTGGCCTGGGAACATGACTGAGGTTTAATTCTGGAACCTTGTGACGTGGGAACATGTCTGAGGTTTGATTCTGGAATCCTGTTACCTGGGAACATGTCTGAGGTTTGATTCTGGAAGCTTGTGGCCTGGGAACATGACATCGGTTTGGTTCTGGAACCCTGTGGCCTGGGAATATGACATCAATTTGATTGTGGAACGCTGTATCCTGGGAACATGACGGAGGTTTGATTCTGGAATCCTGTGGCCTGGGAACATGACTGAGGTTTGATTCTGGAACCTTGTATCGTGGGAACATGTCTGAGGTTTGATTCTGGAACCCTGTGGCCTGGGAACATGACTGAGTTTTGATTCTGGAACCCAGTGGCCTGGGAACATGTCTGAGGTTTGATTCTGGAACCCTGTGGCCTGGGAACCTTACTGAGGTTTGATTCTGGAAGCCTGTGGCCTGGGAACATGAGTGAGGTTTGATTCTAGAACCCTGTGGTGTGGGAACATGACTAAAGTTTGATTTTGGAACCCTTTTACCTGGGAACATGACTGAGCTTCTACTTTGGAACCCTCTGGCCTGGGAAAATGACTGAGGCTTGATTCTGGAACCCTGTGGCCTGGGAACATGTCTGAGGTTTGATTCCGGAAACTTGTGGCCCGGACACATGACATCGGTTTGATTCCGGAAACCTATGGCCTGGGAATATGACATCAATTTTATTCTGGAACCCTGTGGCCTGGGAACATAACAATGGTTTAATTGTGGAATCCTGTGGCCTGGGAACATGACTGAGGTTTGATTTTGGAACCCTGTGTCCTGGGAACATGACTGAGGTTTGATTCTGGAACCCAATGGCCTGGGAACATGTCTGAGGTTTGATTCTGGAACCCTGTGGCCTGGGAACCTTACTGAGGTTTGATTCTGGAAGCCTCTGGCTTGGAAACATGAGTGAGGTTTGATTGTAGAACCCTGTGGTGTGGGAACATGACTAAGGTTTGATTTTGGAACCCTTTTGCCTGGGAACATGACTGAGCTTTTACTTTGGACCCCTCTGACCTGGGAAAATGACTGAGGCTTGATTCTGGAACCCTGTTACCTGGGAACATGTCTGAGGTTTGATTCTGGAACCCTGTTACCTGGGAACATGTCTGAGGTTTGATTCTGGAAGCTTGTTACCTGGAAACATGACATCGGTTTGGTTCTGGAATCCTGTGGCCTGGGAATATGACATCAATTTGATTGTGGAACGCTGTATCCTGGGAACATGACGGAGGTTTGATTCTGGAATCCTGTGGCCTGGGAACATGACTGAGGTTTAATTCTGGAACCTTGTGACGTGGGAACATGTCTGAGGTTTGATTTTGGAAGCTTGTGGCCAGGGAACATGACATCGGTTTGGTTCTGGAACCCTGTGGCCTGGGAATATGACATCAATTTGATTGTGGAACGCTGTATCCTGGGAACATGACGGAGGTTTGATTCTGGAATCCTGTGGCCTGGGAACATGACTGAGGGTTGATTCTGGAACCTTGTATCGTGGGAACATGTCTGAGGTTTGATTCTGGAACCCAGTTACCTGGGAACATGTCTGAGGTTTGATTCTGGAACCCTATTACCTGGGAACATGTCTGTGGTTTGATTCTGGAATCTTGTTACCTGGGAACATGACATCGGTTTGGTTCTGGAACACTGTGGCCTGGGAATATGACATCAATTTAATTGTGGAACGCTGTATCCTGGGAACATGACGGAGGTTTGATTCTGGAATCCTGTGGCCTGGGAACATGACTGAGGTTTGATTCTGGAACCTTGTATCGTGGGAACAGGTCTGAGGTTTGATTCTGGAACCCTATTACTTGGGAACATGTCTGAGGTTTGATTCTGGAACCCTGTTACCTGGAAACATGTCTGAGGTTTGATTCTGGAACCCTGTTACCTGGGATCTTGTCTGAGATTTGATTCTGGAAGCTTGTGGCCTGGGAACATGACATCGGTTTGGTTCTGGAACCCTGTGGCCTGGGAATATGACATCAAATTGATTGTGGAACGCTGTATCCTGGGAACATGACGGAGGTTTGATTCTGGAATCCTGTGGCCTGGGAACATGTCTGAGGTTTGATTCTGGAACCCTGTTACCTGGGAACATGTCTGAGGTTTAATTCTGGAACCCTGTTAGCTGGGAACATGTCTGAGGTTTGATTCTGGAAGCTTGTTACCTGGGAACATGACATCGGTTTGGTTTTGGAACCCTGTGGCCTGGGAATATGACATCAATTTGATTGTGGAACGCTGTATCCTGGGAACATGACGGAGGTTTGATTCTGGAATCCTATGGCCTGGGAACATGACTGAGGTTTAATTCTGGAACCTTTTGACGTGGGAACATGTCTGAGGTTTGATTCTGGAATCCTGTTACCTGGGAACATGTCTGAGGTTTGATTCTGGAAGCTTGTGGTCTGGGAACATGACATCGGTTTGGTTCTGGAACCCTGTGGCCTGGGAATATGACATCAATTTGATTGTGGAACGCTGTATCCTGGGAACATGACGGCGGTTTGATTCTGGAATCCTGTGGCCTGGGAACATGACTGAGATTTGATTCTGGAACCTTGTATCGTGGGAACATGACTGAGGTTTGATTCTGGAACCCTTTGGCCTGGGAACATGACTGAGGTTTGATTCTGGAACCTTGTATCGTGGGAACATGTCTGAGGTTTGATTCTGGAAGCTTGTGGCCTGGGAACATGACATCGGTTTGCTTTTGGAACCCTGTGGCCTGGGAACATGTCTGAGGTTTTATTCTGGAACCCTGTGGCCTGGGAACCTTACTGAGGTTTGATTATGGAAGCCTGTGGCCTGGAAACATGAGTGAGGTTTGATTCTAGAACCCTGTGGTGTGGGAACATGACTAAAGTTTGATTTTGGAACCCTTTTGCCTGGGAACATGACTGAGCTTTTCCTTTGGAACCCTCTGGCCTGGGAAAATGACTGAGGCTTGATTCTGGAACCCTGTGGCCTGGGAACATGTCTGAGGTTTGATTCTGGAAACTTGTGGCCCGGACACATGACATCGGTTTGATTCCGGAAACCTATGGCCTGGGAATATGACATCAATTTTATTCTGGAACCCTGTGGCCTGGGAACATAACAATGGTTTAATTGTGGAATCCTGTGGCCTGGGAACATGACTGAGGTTTGATTCTGGAACCCTGTGGCCTGGGAACATGACTGAGGTTTGATTCTGGAACCCAGTGGCCTGGAAACATGTCTGAGGTTTGATTCTGGAACCCTGTGGCCTGGGAACCTTACTGAGGTTTGATTCTGGAAGCCTGTGGCCTAGAAACATAAGTGAGGTTTGATTCTAGAACCCTGTGGTGTGGGAACATGACTAAGGTTTGATTTTGGAATCCTTTTGCCTGGGAACATGACTGAGCTTTTACTTTGGACCTCTCTGGCCTGGGAAAATGACTGAGGCTTGATTCTGGAACCCTGTGGCCTGGGAATATGACTGAGGTTTGATTCTGGAAGCTTGTTACCTGGGAACATGACATCGGTTTGGTTCTGGAGCACTGTGGCCTGGGAATATGACATCAATTTGATTGTGGAACGCTGTATCCTGGGAACATGACGGAGGTTTGATTCTGGAATCCTGTGGCCTGGGAACATGACTGAGGTTTAATTCTGGAACCTTGTGACGTGGGAACATGTCTGAGGTTTGATTCTGGAATCCTGTTACCTGGGAACATGTCTGAGGTTTGATTCTGGAAGCTTGTGGCCTGGGAACATGACATCGGTTTGGTTCTGGAACCCTGTGGCCTGGGAATATGACATCAATTTGATTGTGGAACGCTGTATCCTGGGAACATGACGGAGGTTTGATTCTGGAATCCTGTGGCCTGGGAACATGACTGAGGTTTGATTCTGGAACCTTGTATCGTGGGAACATGTCTGAGGTTTGATTCTGGAACCCAGTTACCTGGGAACATGTCTCAGGTTGGATTCTGGAACCCTATTACCTGGGAACATGTCTGTGGTTTGATTCTGGAATCTTGTTACCTGGGAACATGACATCGGTTTGGTTCTGGAACACTGTGGCCTGGGAATATGACATCAATTTGATTGTGGAACGCTGTATCCTGGGAACATGACGGAGGTTTGATTCTGGAATCCTGTGGCCTGGGAACATGACAGAGGTTTGATTCTGGAACCTTGTATCGTGGGAACATGTCTGAGGTTTGATTCTTGAACCCTGTGGCCTGGGAACATGACTGAGGTTTGATTGTGGAACCCAGTGGCCTGGGAACATGTCTGAGATTTGATTCTGGAACCCTGTGGCCTTGGAACCTTACTGAGGTTTGATTTTGGAAGCCTGTGGCCTGGAAACTTGAGTGACGTTTGATTCTACAACCCTGTGGTGTGGGAACATGACTAAGGTTTGATTTTGGAACCCTTTTGCCTGGGAACATGACTGAGCATTTACTTTGGAACCCTCTGGCCTGGGAAAATGACTGAGGCTTGATTCTGGAACCCTGTGGCCTGGGAATATGACTGAGGTTTGATTCTGGAACCCTGTTACCTGGGAACATGTCTGAGGTTTGATTCTGGAAGCTTGTATCGTGGGAACATGTCTGAGGTTTGATTCTGGAACCCTGTTACCTGGGAACATGTCTGAGGTTTGATTCTGGAACCCTGTTACCTGGAAACATGTCTGAGCTTTTATTCTGGACGCTTGTGGCCTGGGAACATGACATCGGTTTGGTTCTGGAACACTGTGGCCTGGGAATATGACATCAATTTGATTGTGGAACGCTGTATCCTGGGAACATGACGGAGGTTTGATACTGGAATCCTGTGGCCTGGGAACATGACTGAGGTTTGATTCTGGAACCCTGTTACCTGTGAACATGTCTGAGGTTTGATTCTGGAACCTTGTGACGTGGGAGCATGTCTGAGGTTTGATTCTGGAACCCTATTACCTGGGAACATGTCTGTGGTTTGATTCTGGAATCTTGTTACCTGGGAACATGACATCGGTTTGGTTCTGGAACCCTGTGGCCTGGGAATATGACATCAATTTGATTGTGGAACGCTGTATCCTGGGAACATGACAGAGGTTTGATTCTGGAATCCTGTGGCCTGGGAACATGACTGAGGTTTATTCTGGAACCTTGTGACGTGGGAACATGTCTGAGGTTTGATTCTGGAACCCTGTTACCTGGGAACATGTCTGAAGTTTGATTCTAGAAGCTTGTGGCCTGGGAACATGACATCGGTTTGCTTCTGGAACCCTGTGGCCTGGGAATATGACATCAATTTGATTGTGGAACGCTGTATCCTGGGAACATGACTGAGGTTTGATTCTGGAACCTTGTATCGTGGGAACATGTCTGAGGTTTGATTCTGGAACCCTGTGGCCTGGGAACATGATTGAGTTTTGATTCTGGAACCCAGAGTCCTGGGAAAAGGTCTGAGGTTTGATTCTGGAACCCTGTGGCCTGGGAACCTTACTGAGGTTTGATTCTGGAAGCCTGTGGCCTGGAAACATGAGTGACGTTTGATTCTACAACCCTGTGGTGTGGGAACATGACTAAGGTTTGATTTTGGAACCCATTTGCCTGGGAACATGACTGAGCTTTTACTTTGGACCCCTCTGACCTGGGAAAATGACTGAGGCTTGATTCTGGAACCCTGTTACCTGGGAACATGTCTGAGGTTTGATTCTGGAACCCTGTTACCTGGGAACATGTCTGAGGTTTGATTCTGGAAGCTTTTTACCTGGGAACATGACATCGGTGTCTTTCTGGAACACTGTGGCCTGGGAATATGACATCAATTTGATTGTGGAACGCTGTATCCTGGGAACATGACGGAGGTTTGATTCTGGAATCCTGTGGCCTGGGAACATGACTGAGGTTTAATTCTGGAACCTTGTGACGTGGGAACATGTCTGAGGTTTGATTCTGGAACCCTGTTACCTGGGAACATGTCTGAGGTTTGATTCTGGAAGCTTGTGGCCTGGGAACATGACATCGGTTTGGTTCTGGAACCCTGTGGCCTGGGAATATGACATCAATATGATTGTGGAACGCTGTATCCTGGGAACATGACGGAGGTTTGATTCTGGAATCCTGTGGCCTGGGAACATGACTGAGGTTTGATTCTGGAACCTTGTATCGTGGGAACATGTCTGAGGTTTGATTCTGGAACCCAGTTACCTGGGAACATGTCTGAGGTTTGATTCTGGAACCCTATTACCTGGGAACATGTCTGTGGTTTGATTCTGGAATCTTGTTACCTGGGAACATGACATCGGTTTGCTTCTGGAACACTGTGGCCTGGGAATATGACATCAATGTGATTGTGGAACGCTGTATCCTGGGAACATGACGGAGGTTTGATTCTGGAATCCTGTGGCCTGGGAACATGACTGAGGTTTGATTCTGGAACCTTGTATCGTGGGAACAGGTCTGAGGTTTGATTCTGGAACCCTATTACTTGGGAACATGTCTGAGGTTTGATTCTGGAACCCTGTTACCTGGAAACATGTCTGAGGTTTGATTCTGGAACCCTGTTACCTGGGATCTTGTCTGAGATTTGATTCTGGAAGCTTGTGGCCTGGGAACATGACATCGGTTTGGTTCTGGAACCCTGTGGCCTGGGAATATGACATCAAATTGATTGTGGAACGCTGTATCCTGGGAACATGACGGAGGTTTGATTCTGGAATCCTGTGGCCTGGGAACATGTCTGAGGTTTGATTCTGGAACCCTGTTACCTGGGAACATGTCTGAGGTTTGATTCTGGAACCCTGTTAGCTGGGAACATGTCTGAGGTTTGATTCTGGAAGCTTGTTACCTGGGAACATGACATCGGTTTGGTTTTGGAACACTGTGGCCTGGGAATATGACATCAATTTGATTGTGGAACGCTGTATCCTGGGAACATGACGGAGGTTTGATTCTGGAATCCTATGGCCTGGGAACATGACTGAGGTTTAATTCTGGAACCTTTTGACGTGGGAACATGTCTGAGGTTTGATTCTGGAATCCTGTTACCTGGGAACATGTCTGAGGTTTGATTCTGGAAGCTTGTGGTCTGGGAACATGACATCGGTTTGGTTCTGGAACCCTGTGGCCTGGGAATATGACATCAATTTGATTGTGGAACGCTGTATCCTGGGAACATGACGGCGGTTTGATTCTGGAATCCTGTGGCCTGGGAACATGACTGAGATTTGATTCTGGAACCTTGTATCGTGGGAACATGACTGAGGTTTGATTCTGGAACCCTTTGGCCTGGGAACATGACTGAGGTTTGATTCTGGAACCTTGTATCGTGGGAACATGTCTGAGGTTTGATTCTGGAAGCTTGTGGCCTGGGAACATGACATCGGTTTGCTTTTGGAACCCTGTGGCCTGGGAACATGTCTGAGGTTTTATTCTGGAACCCTGTGGCCTGGGAACCTTACTGAGGTTTGATTATGGAAGCCTGTGGCCTGGAAACATGAGTGAGGTTTGATTCTAGAACCCTGTGGTGTGGGAACATGACTAAAGTTTGATTTTGGAACCCTTTTGCCTGGGAACATGACTGAGCTTTTCCTTTGGAACCCTCTGGCCTGGGAAAATGACTGAGGCTTGATTCTGGAACCCTGTGGCCTGGGAACATGTCTGAGGTTTGATTCTGGAAACTTGTGGCCCGGACACATGACATCGGTTTGATTCCGGAAACCTATGGCCTGGGAATATGACATCAATTTTATTCTGGAACCCTGTGGCCTGGGAACATAACAATGGTTTAATTGTGGAATCCTGTGGCCTGGGAACATGACTGAGGTTTGATTCTGGAACCCTGTGGCCTGGGAACATGACTGAGGTTTGATTCTGGAACCCAGTGGCCTGGAAACATGTCTGAGGTTTGATTCTGGAACCCTGTGGCCTGGGAACCTTACTGAGGTTTGATTCTGGAAGCCTGTGGCCTAGAAACATAAGTGAGGTTTGATTCTAGAACCCTGTGGTGTGGGAACATGACTAAGGTTTGATTTTGGAATCCTTTTGCCTGGGAACATGACTGAGCTTTTACTTTGGACCTCTCTGGCCTGGGAAAATGACTGAGGCTTGATTCTGGAACCCTGTGGCCTGGGAATATGACTGAGGTTTGATTCTGGAAGCTTGTTACCTGGGAACATGACATCGGTTTGGTTCTGGAGCACTGTGGCCTGGGAATATGACATCAATTTGATTGTGGAACGCTGTATCCTGGGAACATGACGGAGGTTTGATTCTGGAATCCTGTGGCCTGGGAACATGACTGAGGTTTAATTCTGGAACCTTGTGACGTGGGAACATGTCTGAGGTTTGATTCTGGAATCCTGTTACCTGGGAACATGTCTGAGGTTTGATTCTGGAAGCTTGTGGCCTGGGAACATGACATCGGTTTGGTTCTGGAACCCTGTGGCCTGGGAACATGACATCGGTTTGGTTCTGGAACCCTGTGGCCTGGGAATATGACATCAATTTGATTGTGGAACGCTGTATCCTGGGAACATGACGGAGGTTTGATTCTGGAATCCTGTGGCCTGGGAACATGACTGAGGTTTGATTCTGGAACCTTGTATCGTGGGAACATGTCTGAGGTTTGATTCTGGAACCCAGTTACCTGGGAACATGTCTCAGGTTGGATTCTGGAACCCTATTACCTGGGAACATGTCTGTGGTTTGATTCTGGAATCTTGTTACCTGGGAACATGACATCGGTTTGGTTCTGGAACACTGTGGCCTGGGAATATGACATCAATTTGATTGTGGAACGCTGTATCCTGGGAACATGACGGAGGTTTGATTCTGGAATCCTGTGGCCTGGGAACATGACAGAGGTTTGATTCTGGAACCTTGTATCGTGGGAACATGTCTGAGGTTTGATTCTTGAACCCTGTGGCCTGGGAACATGACTGAGGTTTGATTGTGGAACCCAGTGGCCTGGGAACATGTCTGAGATTTGATTCTGGAAACCTGTGGCCTTGGAACCTTACTGAGGTTTGATTTTGGAAGCCTGTGGCCTGGAAACTTGAGTGACGTTTGATTCTACAACCCTGTGGTGTGGGAACATGACTAAGGTTTGATTTTGGAACCCTTTTGCCTGGGAACATGACTGAGCATTTACTTTGGAACCCTCTGGCCTGGGAAAATGACTGAGGCTTGATTCTGGAACCCTGTGGCCTGGGAATATGACTGAGGTTTGATTCTGGAACCCTGTTACCTGGGAACATGTCTGAGGTTTGATTCTGGAAGCTTGTATCGTGGGAACATGTCTGAGGTTTGATACTGGAACCCTGTTACCTGGGAACATGTCTGAGGTTTGATTCTGGAACCCTGTTACCTGGGAACATGTCTGAGCTTTTATTCTGGACGCTTGTGGCCTGGGAACATGACATCGGTTTGGTTCTGGAACACTGTGGCCTGGGAATATGACATCAATTTGATTGTGGAACGCTGTATCCTGGGAACATGACGGAGGTTTGATACTGGAATCCTGTGGCCTGGGAACATGACTGAGGTTTGATTCTGGAACCCTGTTACCTGTGAACATGTCTGAGGTTTGATTCTGGAACCTTGTGACGTGGGAGCATGTCTGAGGTTTGATTCTGGAACCCTATTACCTGGGAACATGTCTGTGGTTTGATTCTGGAATCTTGTTACCTGGGAACATGACATCGGTTTGGTTCTGGAACCCTGTGGCCTGGGAATATGACATCAATTTGATTGTGGAACGCTGTATCCTGGGAACATGACAGAGGTTTGATTCTGGAATCCTGTGGCCTGGGAACATGACTGAGGTTTATTCTGGAACCTTGTGACGTGGGAACATGTCTGAGGTTTGATTCTGGAACCCTGTTACCTGGGAACATGTCTGAAGTTTGATTCTAGAAGCTTGTGGCCTGGGAACATGACATCGGTTTGCTTCTGGAACCCTGTGGCCTGGGAATATGACATCAATTTGATTGTGGAACGCTGTATCCTGGGAACATGACTGAGGTTTGATTCTGGAACCTTGTATCGTGGGAACATGTCTGAGGTTTGATTCTGGAACCCTGTGGCCTGGGAACATGATTGAGTTTTGATTCTGGAACCCAGAGTCCTGGGAAAAGGTCTGAGGTTTGATTCTGGAACCCTGTGGCCTGGGAACCTTACTGAGGTTTGATTCTGGAAGCCTGTGGCCTGGAAACATGAGTGACGTTTGATTCTACAACCCTGTGGTGTGGGAACATGACTAAGGTTTGATTTTGGAACCCATTTGCCTGGGAACATGACTGAGCTTTTACTTTGGACCCCTCTGACCTGGGAAAATGACTGAGGCTTGATTCTGGAACCCTGTTACCTGGGAACATGTCTGAGGTTTGATTCTGGAACCCTGTTACCTGGGAACATGTCTGAGGTTTGATTCTGGAAGCTTTTTACCTGGGAACATGACATCGGTGTCTTTCTGGAACACTGTGGCCTGGGAATATGACATCAATTTGATTGTGGAACGCTGTATCCTGGGAACATGACGGAGGTTTGATTCTGGAATCCTGTGGCCTGGGAACATGACTGAGGTTTAATTCTGGAACCTTGTGACGTGGGAACATGTCTGAGGTTTGATTCTGGAACCCTGTTACCTGGGAACATGTCTGAGGTTTGATTCTGGAAGCTTGTGGCCTGGGAACATGACATCGGTTTGGTTCTGGAACCCTGTGGCCTGGGAATATGACATCAATTTGATTGTGGAACGCTGTATCCTGGGAACATGACGGAGGTTTGATTCTGGAATCCTGTGGCCTGGGAACATGACTGAGGTTTGATTCTGGAACCTTGTATCGTGGGAACATGTCTGAGGTTTGATTCTGGAACCCAGTTACCTGGGAACATGTCTGAGGTTTGATTCTGGAACCCTATTACCTGGGAACATGTCTGTGGTTTGATTCTGGAATCTTGTTACCTGGGAACATGACATCGGTTTGCTTCTGGAACACTGTGGCCTGGGAATATGACATCAATGGGATTGTGGAACGCTGTATCCTGGGAACATGACGGAGGTTTGATTCTGGAATCCTGTGGCCTGGGAACATGACTGAGGTTTATTCTGGAACCTTGTGACGTGGGAACATGTCTGAGGTTTGATTCTGGAACCCTGTTACCTGGGAACATGTCTGAAGTTTGATTCTAGAAGCTTGTGGCCTGGGAACATGACATCGGTTTGGTTCTGGACCCCTGTGGCCTGGGAATATGACATCAATTTGATGGTGGAACGCTGTATCCTGGGAACATGAGGGAGGTTTGATTCTGGAATCCTGTGGCCTGGGAACATGACTGGGGTTTGATTCTGGAACCCTGTTACCTGGGAACATGTCTGAGGTTTGATTCTGGAACCCTGTTACCTGGGAACATGTCTGAGGTTTCATTCTGGAAGCTTGTGCCCTGGGAACATGACATCGGTTTGGTTCTGGAAACCTCTGGCCTGGGAATATGACATCAATTTGATTGTGGAACGCTGTATCCTGGGAACATGACGGAGGTTTCATTCTGGAATCCTGTGGCCTGGGAACATGACTGTGGTTTAATTCTGGAACCTTGTGACGTGGGAACATGTCTGAGGTTTGATTCTGGAACCCAGTTACCTAGGAACATGTCTGAGGTTTGATTCTGGAAACCTGTGGCCTGGGAACATGACTGTGGTTTAATTCTGGAACCTTGTGACGTGGGAACATGTCTGAGGTTTGATTCTGGAACCCAGTTACCTAGGAACATGTCTGAGGTTTGATTCTGGAATCCTGTGGCCTGGTAACATGACTGAGGCTTGATTCTGGAACCCTGTTACCTGGGAACATGACTGAGGTTTGATTCTGGAACCTTGTATCGTGGGAACATGTCTGAGGTTTGATTCTGGAAGCTTGTTACCTGGGAACATGACATCGGTTTGGTTCTGGAACACTGTGGCCTGGGAATATGACATCAATTTGATTGTGGAACGCTGTATCCTGGGAACATGACGGAGGTTTGATTCTGGAAACCTGTGGCCTGGGAACATGACTGAGGTTTAATTCTGGAACCTTGTGACGTGGGAACATGTCTGAGGTTTGATTCTGGAACCCAGTTACCTGGGAACATGTCTGAGGTTTGATTCTGGAACCCTATTACCTGGGAACATGTCTATGGTTTGATTCTGGAACCCTGTTACCTGGGAACGTGTCTGAGGTTTGATTCTGGAAGCTTGTGGCCTGGGAACATGACATCGGTTTGGTTCTGGAACCCTGTGGCCTGGGAATATGACATCAATTTGATTGTGGAACTCTGTATCCTGGGAACATGACGGAGGTTTGATTCTGGAATCCTGTGGCCTGGGAACATGACTGAGGTTTCATTCTGGAACCCTGTTACCTGGGAACATGTCTGAGGTTTGATTCTGGAGCCCTGTTACCTGGGAACATGTCTGAGGTTTGATTCTAGAAGCTTGTGGCCTGGGAACATGACATCGGTTTGGTTCTGGAACCCTGTGGCCTGGGAATATGACATCAATTTGATTGTGGAACGCTGTATCCTGGGAACATGACGGAGGTTTGATTCTGGAATCCTGTGGCCTGGGAACATGACTGAGGTTTAATTCTGGAACCTTGTGACGTGGGAACGTGTCTGAGGTTTGATTCTGGAACCCTGTTACCTGGGAACATGTCTGAGGTTTGATTCTGGAACCCTGTGGCCTGGGAACATGACTGAGTTTTGATTCTGGAACCCTGTGGCCTGGGAACATGTCTGAGGTTTTATTCTGGAACCCTGTGGCCTGGGAACCTTACTGAGGTTTGATTTTGGAAGCCTGTGGCCTGGAAACATGAGTGAGGTTTGATTCTAGAACCCTGTGGTGTGGGAACATGACTAAAGTTTGATTTTGGAACCCTTTTGCCTGGGAACATGACTGAGCTTTTCCTTTGGAACCCTCTGGACTGGGAAAATGACTGAGGCTTGATTCTGGAACCCTGTGGCCTGGGAACATGTCTGAGGTTTGATTCTGGAAACTTGTGGCCCGGACACATGACATCGGTTTGATTCCGGAAACCTATGGCCTGGCAATATGACATCAATTTTATTCTGGAACCCTGTGGCCTGGGAACATAACAATGGTTTGATTCTGGAACCCTGTGGCCTGGGAACATGACTGAGGTTTGATTCTGGAACCCAGTGGCCTGGGAACATGTCTGAGGTTTGATTCTGGAACCCTGTGGCCTGGGAACCTTACTGAGGTTTCATTCTGGAAGCCTGTGGCCTGGAAACATAAGTGAGGTTTGATTCTAGAACCCTGTGGTGTGGGAACATGACTAAGGTTTGATTTTGGAACCCTTTTGCCTGGGAACATGACTGAGCTTTTACTTTGGACCCCTCTGGCCTGGGAAAATGACTGAGGCTTGCTTCTGGAACCCTGTGGCCTGGGAATATGACTGAGGTTTGATTCTGGAAGCTTGTTACCTGGGAACATGACATCGGTTTGGTTCTGGAACACTGTGGCCTGGGAATATGACATCAATTTGATTGTGGAACGCTGTATCCTGGGAACATGACGGAGGTTTGATTCTGGAATCCTGTGGCCTGGGAACATGACTGAGGTTTAATTCTGAAACCTTGTCACGTGGGAACATGTCTGAGGTTTCATTCTGGAACCCTGTTACCTGGGAACTTGTCTGAGGTTTGATTCTGGAAGCTTGTGGCCTGGGAACATGACATCGGTTTGGTTCTGGAACCCTGTGGCCTGGGAATATGACATCAATTTGATTGTGGAACGCTGTATCCTGGGAACATGACGGAGGTTTGATTCTGGAATCCTGTGGCCTGGGAACATGACTGAGGTTTGATTCTGGAACCTTGTATCGTGGGAACATGTCTGAGGTTTGATTCTGGAAGCTTGTTACCTGGGAACATGACATCGGTTTGGTTCTGGAACACTGTGGCCTGGGAATATGACATCAATTTGATTGTGGAACGCTGTATCCTGGGAACATGACGGAGGTTTGATTCTGGAATCCTGTGGCCTGGAAACATGACTGAGGTTTAATTCTGGAACCTTGTGACGTGGGAACATGTCTGAGGTTTGATTCTGGAACCCAGTTACCTGGGAACATGTCTGAGGTTTGATTCTGGAACCCTGTTACCTGGGAACATGTCTGAGGTTTGATTCTGGAACCCTGTTACCTGGGAACTTGTCTGAGGTTTGATTCTTGAAGCTTGTTACCTGGGAACATGACATCGGTTTGGTTCTGTAACACTGTGGCCTGGGAATATGACATCAATTTGATTGTGGAACGCTGTATCCTGGGAACATGACGGAGGTTTGATTCTGGAATCCTGTGGCCTGGGAACATGACTGAGGTTTGATTCTGGAACCTTGTATCGTGGGAACATGTCTGAGGTTTGATTCTGGAACCCAGTTACCTGGGAACATGACTGAGGTTTGATTCTGGAACCCTGTTACCTGGGAACATGTCTGAGGTTTGATTCTGGAACCCTGTTACCTGGGAACATGTCTGAGGTTTGATTTTGGAAGCTTGTGGCCTGGGAACATGACATCGGTTCGGTTTTGGAACCCTGTGGCCTGGGAATATGACATCAATTAGATTGTGGAACGCTGTATCCTGGGAACATGACGGAGGTTTGATTCTGGAATCCTGTGGCCTGGGAACATGACTGAGGTTTGATTCTGGAACCTTGTATCGTGGGAACATGTCTGAGGTTTGATTCTGGAACCCAGTTACCTGGGAACATGACTGAGGTTTGATTCTGGAACCCTGTTACCTGGGAACATGTCTGAGGTTTGATTCTGGAAGCTTGTGGCCTGGGAACATGACATCGGTTTGGTTCTGGAACCCTGTGGCCTGGGAACATGTCTGAGGTTTTATTCTGGAACCCTGTGGCCTGGGAACCTTACTGAGGTTTGATTCTGGAAGCCTGTGGCCTGGAAACATGAGTTAGGTTTGATTCTAGAACCCTGTGGTGTGGGAACATGACTAAAGTTTGATTTTGGAACCCTTTTGCCTGGGAACATGACTGAGCTTTTCCTTTGGAACCCTCTGGCCTGGGAAAATGACTGAGGCTTGATTCTGGAACCCTGTGGCCTGGGAACATGTCTGAGGTTTGATTCTGGAAACTTGTGGCCCGGACACATGACATCGGTTTGATTCCGAAAACCTATGGCCTGGCAATATGACATCAATTTTATTCTGGAACCCTGTGGCCTGGGAACATAACAATGGTTTGATTCTGGAACCCTGTGGCCTGGGAACATGACTGAGGTTTGATTCTGGAACCCAGTGGCCTGGGAACATGTCTGAGGTTTGATTCTGGAACCCTGTGGCCTGGGAACCTTACTGAGGTTTCATTCTGGAAGCCTGTGGCCTGGAAACATAAGTGAGGTTTGATTCTAGAACCCTGTGGTGTGGGAACATGACTAAGGTTTGATTTTGGAACCCTTTTGCCTGGGAACATGACTGAGCTTTTACTTTGGACCCCTCTGGCCTGGGAAAATGACTGAGGCTTGCTTCTGGAACCCTGTGGCCTGGGAATATGACTGAGGTTTGATTCTGGAAGCTTGTTACCTGGGAACATGACATCGGTTTGGTTCTGGAACACTGTGGCCTGGGAATATGACATCAATTTGATTGTGGAACGCTGTATCCTGGGAACATAACGGAGGTTTGATTCTGGAATCCTGTGGCCTGCGAACATGACTGAGGTTTAATTCTGAAACCTTGTCACGTGGGAACATGTCTGAGGTTTGATTCTGGAACCCTGTTACCTGGGAACTTGTCTGAGGTTTGATTCTGGAAGCTTGTGGCCTGGGAACATGACATCGGTTTGGTTCTGGAACCCTGTGGCCTGGGAATATGACATCAATTTGATTGTGGAACGCTGTATCCTGGGAACATGACGGAGGTTTGATTCTGGAATCCTGTGGCCTGGGAACATGACTGAGGTTTGATTCTGGAACCTTGTATCGTGGGAACATGTCTGAGGTTTGATTCTGGAAGCTTGTTACCTGGGAACATGACATCGGTTTGGTTCTGGAACACTGTGGCCTGGGAATATGACATCAATTTGATTGTGGAACGCTGTATCCTGGGAACATGACGGAGGTTTGATTCTGGAATCCTGTGGCCTGGTAACATGACTGAGGTTTAATTCTGGAACCTTGTGACGTGGGAACATGTCTGAGGTTTGATTCTGGAACCCAGTTACCTGGAAACATGTCTGAGGTTTGATTCTGGAACCCTGTTACCTGGGAACATGTCTGAGGTTTGATTCTGGAACCCTGTTACCTGGGAACTTGTCTGAGGTTTGATTCTTGAAGCTTGTTACCTGGGAACATGACATCGGTTTTGTTCTGTAACACTGTGGCCTGGGAATATGACATCAATTTGATTGTGGAACGCTGTATCCTGGGAACATGACGGAGGTTTGATTCTGGAATCCTGTGGCCTGGGAATATGACTGAGGTTTGATTCTGGAACCTTGTATCGTGGGAACATGTCTGAGGTTTGATTCTGGAACCCAGTTACCTGGGAACATGACTGAGGTTTGATTCTGGAACCCTGTTACCTGGGAACATGTCTGAGGTTTGATTCTGGAACCCTGTTACGTGGGAACATGTCTGAGGTTTGATTTTGGAAGCTTGTGGCCTGGGAACATGACATCAGTTCGGTTTTGGAACCCTGTGGCCTGGGAATATGACATCAATTAGATTGTGGAACGCTGTATCCTGGGAACATGACGGAGGTTTGATTCTGGAATCCTGTGGCCTGGGAACATGACTGAGGTTTGATTCTGGAACCATGTATCGTGGGAACATGTCTGAGGTTTGATTCTGGAACCCAGTTACCTGCGAACATGACTGAGGTTTGATTCTGGAACCCTGTTACCTGGGAACATGTCTGAGGTTTGATTCTGGAAGCTTGTGGCCTGGGAACATGACATCGGTTTGGTTCTGGAACCCTGTGGCCTGGGAACATGTCTGAGGTTTTATTCTGGAACCCTGTGGCCTGGGAACCTTACTGAGGTTTGATTCTGGAAGCCTGTGGCCTGGAAACATGAGTGAGGTTTGATTCTAGAACCCTGTGGTGTGGGAACATGACTAAAGTTTGATTTTGGAACCCTTTTGCCTGGGAACATGACTGAGCTTTTACTTTGGACCCCTCTGGCCAGGGAAAATGACTGAGGCTTGATTCTGGAACCCTGTGGCCTGGGAACATGTCTGAGGTTTGATTCTGGAAACTTGTGGCCAGGACACATGACATCGGTTTGATTCCGGAAACCTAAGGCCTGGAAATATGACATCAATTTTATTCTGGAACCCTGTGGCCTGGGAACATAACAATGGTTTAATTGTGGAATCCTGTGGTCTGGGAACATGACTGAGGTTTGATTCTGGAACCCTGTGGCCTGGGAACATGACTGAGGTTTGATTCTGGAACCCAGTGGCCTGGGAACTTGTCTGAGGTTTGATTCTGGAACCCTGTGGCCTGGGAACCTTACTGAGGTTTGATTCTGGAAGCCTGTGGCCCGGAAACATAAGTGAGGTTTGATTCTAGAACCCTGTGGTGTGGGAACATGACTAAGGTTTGATTTTGGAACCCTTTTGCCTGGGAACATGACTGAGCTTTTACTTTGGACCCCTCTGGCCTGGGAAAATGACTGAGGCTTGATTCTGGAAGCCTGTGGCCTGGGAATATGACTGAGGTTTGATTCTGGAACCCTGTTACCTGGGAACATGTCTGAGGTTTGATTCTGGAAGCTTGTTACCTGGGAACATGACATCGGTTTGGTTCTGGAACACTGTGGCCTGGGAATATGACATCAATTTGATTGTGGAACGCTGTATCCTGGGAACATGACGGAGGTTTGATTCTGGAATCCTGTGGCCTGGGAACATGACTGAGGTTTAATTCTGGAACCTTGTGACGTGGGAACATGTCTGAGGTTTGATTCTGGAACCCAGTTACCTGGGAACATGTCTGAGGTTTGATTCTGGAACCCTGTTACCTGGGAACATGTCTGCGGTTTGATTCTGGAACCCTGTTACCTAGGAACATGTCTGAGGTTTAATTCTGGAATCTTGTGGCATGGGAACATCACATCGGTTTGGTTCTGGAGCCCTGTGGCCTGGGAATATGACATCAATTTGATTGTGGAACGCTGTATTCTGGGAACATGACGTAGGTTTCATTCTGGAATCCTGTGGCCTGGGAACATGACTGAGGTTTGATTCTGGACCCTTGTATCGTGGGAACATGTGTGAGGTTTGATTCTGGAACGCTGTTGCCTGGGAACATGACTGAGGTTTGATTCTGGAACCCAGTGGCCTGGGAACATATCTGAGGTTTGATTCTGGAACCCTGTGGCCTGGGAACCTTACTGAGGTTTGATTCTGGAAGCCTCTGGCCTGGAATCATGAGTGAGGTTTGATTCTAGAACCCTGTGTTGTGGGAACATGACTAAGGTTTGATTTTGGAACCCTGTTGCCTGGGAACATGACTGAGCTTTTACTTTCGAACCCTCTGGCCTGGGAAAATGACTGAGGCTTGATTCTGGAAGCCTGTGGCCTGGGAATATGACTGAGGTTTGATTCTGGAACCCTGTTACCTGGGAACATGTCTGAGGTTTGATTCTGGAAGCTTGTTACCTGGGAACATGACATCGGTTTGGTTCTGGAACCCTGTGGCCTGGGAATATGACATCAATTTGAATGTGGAACGCTGTATCCTGGGGACATGACGGAGGTTTGATTCTGGAATCCTGTGGCCTGGGAACATGACTGAGGTTTAATTCTGGAACCTTGTGACGTGGGAACATGTCTGAGGTTTGATTCTGGAACCCTGTTACCTGGGAACATGTCTGAGGTTTGCTTCTGGAAGCTTGTGGCCTGGGAAAATGACATCGATTTGGTTCTAGAACCCTGTGGCCTGGGAATATGACATCAATTTGATTGTGGAACGCTGTATCCTGGGAACATGACGGAGGTTTGACTCTGGAATCCTGTGGCCTGCGAACATGACTCAGGTTTGATTCTGGAACCTTGTATCGTGGGAACATGTCTTAGGTTTGATTCTGGAAACCTGTTACCTGGGAACATGTCTGAGGTTTGATTCTGGAACCCTGTTACCTGGGAACGTGTCTGAGGTTTGATTCTGGAAGCTTGTGGCCTGGGAACATGACATCGGTTTGGTTCTGGAACCCTGTGGCCTGGGAATATGACATCAATTTGATTGTGGAACGCTGTATCCTGGGAACATGAAGGAGGTTTGATTCTGGAATCCTGTGGCCTGGGAACATGACTGAGGTTTGATTCTGGAACCCTGTTACCTGGGAACATGTCTGAGGTTTGATTCTGGAGCCCTGTTACCTGGGAACATGTCTGAGGTTTGCTTCTGGAAGCTTGTGGCCTGGGAACATGACATCGATTTGGTTCTAGAACCCTGTGGCCTGGGAATATGACATCAATTTGATTGTGGAACGCTGTATCCTGGGAACATGACGGAGGTTTGATTCTGGAATCCTGTGGCCTGCGAACATGACTCAGGTTTGATTCTGGAACCTTGTATCGTGGGAACATGTCTTAGGTTTGATTCTGGAAACCTGTTACCTGGGAACATGTCTGAGGTTTGATTCTGGAACCCTGTTACCTGGGAACATGTCTCAGGTTTGATTTTGGAAGCTTGTGGCCTGGGAACATGACATCGGTTTGGTTCTGGAACCCTGTGGCCTGGGAATATGACATCAATTTGATTGTGGAACGCTGTATCCTGGGAACATGACGGAGGTTTGATTCTGGAATCCTGTGGCCTGGGAACATGACTGAGGTTTATTCTGGAACCTTGTGACGTGGGAACATGTCTGAGGTTTGATTCTGGAACCCTGTTACCTGGGAACATGTCTGAAGTTTGATTCTAGAAGCTTGTGGCCTGGGAACATGACATCGGTTTGGTTCTGGAACCCTGTGGCCTGGGAATATGACATCAATTTGATTGTGGAACGCTGTATCCTGGGAACATGACGGAGGTTTGATTCTGGAATCCTGTGGCCTGGGAACATGACTGAGGTTTCATTCTGGAACCTTGTGACGTGGGAACGTGTCTGAGGTTTGATTCTGGAACCCTGTTACCTGGGAACATGTCTGAGGTTTGATTCTGGAAGCTTGTGGCCTGGGAACATGACATCGGTTTGGTTCTAGAACCCTGTGGCCTGGGAACATGTCTGAGGTTTTATTCTGGAACCCTGTGGCCTGGGAACCTTACTGAGGTTTGATTCTGGAAGCCTGTGGCCTGGAAACATGAGTGAGGTTTGATTCTAGATCCCTGTGGTGTGGGAACATGACTAAAGTTTGATTTTGGAACCCTTTTGCCTGGGAACATGACTGAGCTTTTCCTTTGGAACCCTCTGGCCTGGGAAAATGACTGAGGCTTGATTCTGGAACCCTGTGGCCTGGGAACATGTCTGAGGTTTGATTCTGAAAACTTGTGGCCCGGACACATGACATCGGTTTGATTCTGGAAACCTATGGCCTGGGAATATGACATCAATTTTATTCTGGAACCCTGTGGCCTGGGAACATAACAATGGTTTAATTGTGGAATCCTGTGGCCTGGGAACATGACTGAGGTTTGATTCTGGAACCCTGTGGCCTGGGAACATGACTGAGGTTTGATTCTGGAGCCCAGTGGCCTGGGAACATGTCTGAGGTTTGATTCTGGAACCCTGTGGCCTGGGAACCTTACTGAGGTTTGATTCTGGAAGCCTGTGGCCTGGAAACATGAGTGAGGTTTGATTCTAGAACCCTGTGGTGTGGGAACATGACTACGGTTTGATTTTGGAACCTTTTTGCCTGGGAACATGACTGAGCTTTTACTTTGGACCCCTCTGGCCTGGGAAAATGACTGAGGCTTGATTCTGGAACCCTGTGGCCTGGGAATATGACTGAGGTTTGATTCTGGAAGCTTGTTACCTGGGAACATGACATCGGTTTGGTTCTGGAACCCTGTGGCCTGGGAATATGACATCAATTAGATTGTGAAACGCTGTATCCTGGGAACATGACGGAGGTTTGATTCTGCAATCCTGTGGCCTGGGAACATGACTGAGGTTTGATTCTGGAAACTTGTATCGTGGGAACATGTCTGAGGTTTGATTCTGGAACCCAGTTACCTGGGAACATGTCTGAGGTTTGATTCTGGAACCCTATTACCTGGGAACATGTCTGAGGTTTGATTCTGGAACCCTGTTACCTGGGAACATGTCTGCGGTTTGATTCTGGAACCCTGTTACCTAGGAACATGTCTGAGGTTTAATTCTGGAATCTTGTGGCATGGGAACATCACATCGGTTTGGTTCTGGAGCCCTGTGGCCTGGGAATATGACATCAATTTGATTGTGGAACGCTGTATTCTGGGAACATGACGTAGGTTTCATTCTGGAATCCTGTGGCCTGGGAACATGACTGAGGTTTGATTCTGGACCCTTGTATCGTGGGAACATGTGTGAGGTTTGATTCTGGAACGCTGTGGCCTGGGAACATGACTGAGGTTTGATTCTGGAACCCAGTGGCCTGGGAACATATCTGAGGTTTGATTTTGGAACCCTGTGGCCTGGGAACCTTACTGAGGTTTGATTCTGGAAGCCTCTGGCCTGGAATCATGAGTGAGGTTTGATTCTAGAACCCTGTGTTGTGGGAACATGACTAAGGTTTGATTTTGGAACCCTGTTGCCTGGGAACATGACTGAGCTTTTACTTTCGAACCCTCTGGCCTGGGAAAATGACTGAGGCTTGATTCTGGAAGCCTGTGGCCTGGGAATATGACTGAGGTTTGATTCTGGAACCCTGTTACCTGGGAACATGTCTGAGGTTTGATTCTGGAAGCTTGTTACCTGGGAACATGACATCGGTTTGGTTCTGGAACCCTGTGGCCTGGGAATATGACATCAATTTGAATGTGGAACGCTGTATCCTGGGGACATGACGGAGGTTTGATTCTGGAATCCTGTGGCCTGGGAACATGACTGAGGTTTAATTCTGGAACCTTGTGACGTGGGAACATGTCTGAGGTTTGATTCTGGAACCCTGTTACCTGGGAACATGTCTGAGGTTTGCTTCTGGAAGCTTGTGGCCTGGGAAAATGACATCGATTTGGTTCTAGAACCCTGTGGCCTGGGAATATGACATCAATTTGATTGTGGAACGCTGTATCCTGGGAACATGACGGAGGTTTGACTCTGGAATCCTGTGGCCTGCGAACATGACTCAGGTTTGATTCTGGAACCTTGTATCGTGGGAACATGTCTTAGGTTTGATTCTGGAAACCTGTTACCTGGGAACATGTCTGAGGTTTGATTCTGGAACCCTGTTACCTGGGAACGTGTCTGAGGTTTGATTCTGGAAGCTTGTGGCCTGGGAACATGACATCGGTTTGGTTCTGGAACCCTGTGGCCTGGGAATATGACATCAATTTGATTGTGGAACGCTGTATCCTGGGAACATGAAGGAGGTTTGATTCTGGAATCCTGTGGCCTGGGAACATGACTGAGGTTTGATTCTGGAACCCTGTTACCTGGGAACATGTCTGAGGTTTGATTCTGGAGCCCTGTTACCTGGGAACATGTCTGAGGTTTGATTCTGGAACCCTGTTACCTGGGAACATGTCTGAGGTTTGATTCTGGAAGCTTGTGGCCTGGGAACATGACATCGGTTTGGTTCTGGAACCCTGTGGCCTGGGAATATGACATCAATTTGATTGTGGAACGCTGTATCCTGGGAACATGACGGAGGTTGGATTCTGGAATCCTGTGGCCTGCGAACATGACTCAGGTTTGATTCTGGAACCTTGTATCGTGGGAACATGTCTTAGGTTTGATTCTGGAAACCTGTTACCTGGGAACATGTCTGAGGTTTGATTCTGGAACCCTGTTACCTGGGAACATGTCTCAGGTTTGATTTTGGAAGCTTGTGGCCTGGGAACATGACATCGGTTTGGTTCTGGAACCCTGTGGCCTGGGAATATGACATCAATTTGATTGTGGAACGCTGTATCCTGGGAACATGACGGAAGTTTGATTCTGGAATCCTGTGGCCTGGGAACATGACTGAGGTTTATTCTGGAACCTTGTGACGTGGGAACATGTCTGAGGTTTGATTCTGGAACCCTGTTACCTGGGAACATGTCTGAAGTTTGATTCTAGAAGCTTGTGGCCTGGGAACATGACATCGGTTTGGTTCTGGAACCCTGTGGCCTGGGAATATGACATCAATTTGATTGTGGAACGCTGTATCCTGGGAACATGACGGAGGTTTGATTCTGGAATCCTGTGGCCTGGGAACATGACTGAGGTTTAATTCTGGAACCTTGTGACGTGGGAACGTGTCTGAGGTTTGATTCTGGAACCCTGTTACCTGGGAACATGTCTGAGGTTTGCTTCTGGAAGCTTGTGGCCTGGGAACATGACATCGGTTTGGTTCCAGAACCCTGTGGCCTGGGAACATGTCTGAGGTTTTATTCTGGAACCCTGTGGCCTGGGAACATGTCTGAGGTTTGATTCTGAAAACTTGTGGCCCGGACACATGACATCGGTTTGATTCTGGAAACCTATGGCCTGGGAATATGACATCAATTTTATTCTGGAACCCTGTGGCCTGGGAACATAACAATGGTTTAATTGTGGAATCCTGTGGCCTGGGAACATGACTGAGGTTTGATTCTGGAACCCTGTGGCCTAGGAACATGACTGAGGTTTCATTCTGGAACCCAGTGGCCTGGGAACATGTCTGAGGTTTGATTCTGGAACCCTGTGGCCTGGGAACCTTACTGAGGTTTGATTCTGGAAGCCTGTGGCCTGGAAACATGAGTGAGGTTTGATTCTAGAACCCTGTGGTGTGGGAACATGACTACGGTTTGATTTTGGAACCTTTTTGCCTGGGAACATGACTGAGCTTTTACTTTGGACCCCTCTGGCCTGGGAAAATGACTGAGGCTTGATTCTGGAACCCTGTGGCCTGGGAATATGACTGAGGTTTGATTCTGGAAGCTTGTTACCTGGGAACATGACATCGGTTTGGTTCTGGAACCCTGTGGCCTGGGAATATGACATCAATTAGATTGTGAAACGCTGTATCCTGGGAACATGACGGAGGTTTGATTCTGCAATCCTGTGGCCTGGGAACATGACTGAGGTTTGATTCTGGAAACTTGTATCGTGGGAACATGTCTGAGGTTTGATTCTGGAACCCAGTTACCTGGGAACATGTCTGAGGTTTGATTCTGGAACCCTATTACCTGGGAACATGTCTGAGGTTTGATTCTGGAAGCTTGTTACCTGGGAAGATGACAGCGGTTTGGTTCTGGAACACTGTGGCCTGGGAATATGACATCAATTTGATTGTGGAACGCTGTATCCTGGGGACATGACAGAGGTTTGATTCTGGAACCCTCCGGCCTGGGAATATGACTGAGGTTTGATTGTGAAACACTTTGTCCCGGGATCATGACTGTGGTTTGATTCTGGAACCCTGTGCCCTGGGAACATGACTGAGCCTTGACTATGGAACCTGTGGCCTGGGAATATGACATCGGTTTGGTTGTGGAACGCTGTGCCCTGGGAACATGACTGAGGTTTAATTCTGGAACCTTGTGTGGTGGGAACATATCTGAGGTTTGATTCTGGAACCCTGTTACCTGGGAACATGTCTGAGGTTTGATTCTGGAAGCTTGTGGCCTGAGAACATGACATCGGTTAGGTTCTGGAACCCTGTGGCCTGGGAATATGACATCAATTTTATTGTGGAACGCTATATCCTGGGAACTTGACGGAGGTTTGATTCTGGAATCCTGTGCCCTGGGAACATGACGGAGGTTTGATTCTGGAACCCTGTTACCTGGGAACATGTCTGAAGTTTGATTCAGGAAACTTGTGGCCTGGGAATATGACATCGGTTTGGTTGTAGAACCCTGTGCCCTGGGAACGTGACTGAGCCTTGACTGTGGAATGCTGTGGCCTGGGAATATGATATCGGTTTGGTTGTAGAACCCTTTGCCTTGGGAACATGACTGAGGTTTAATTCTGGAACCTTTGTCGTGGGAACATGTCTGAGGTTTGTTTCTGGAAACCTGTTACCTGGAACATGTCTGAGGTTTGATTCTGGAAACTTGTGGCCTGGGAACATGACATCGGTGTGGTTCTGGAACCCAGTGGCCTGGGAAGATAACATCAATTTGATTGTGGAACCCTGTGGCCTGGGAACATGACATCGGTTTGGTTGTGGAACCCTGTGCCCTGGGAACATGACTAAGGTTTAATTCTGGAAACTTGTGTCGTGGGAACATGTCTGAGGTTTGATTCTGGAACCCTGTTACCTAGGAACATGTCTGAGGTTTAATTCTGGAATCTTGTGGCATGGGAACATCACATCGGTTTGGTTCTGGAGCCCTGTGGCCTGGGAATATGACATCAATTTGATTGTGGAACGCTGTATCCTGGGAACATGACGGAGGTTTGATTCTGGAATCCTGTGGCCTGGGAACATGACTGAGGTTTGATTCTGGAACCTTGTATCGTGGGAACATGTCTGAGGTTTGATTCTGGAACCCAGTTACCTGGGAACATGTCTGAGGTTTGATTCTGGAACCCTGTGGCCTGGGAACATGACTGAGTTTTTATTCTGGAACCCTGTGGCCTGGGAACATGTCTGAGGTTTTATTCTGGAACCCTGTGGCCTGGGAACCTTACTGAGGTTTGATTCTGGAAGCCTGTGGCCTGGAAACATGAGTGAGGTTTGATTCTAGAACCCTGTGGTGTGGGAACATGACTAAAGTTTGATTTTGGAACCCTTTTGCCTGGGAACATGACTGAGCTTTTCCTTTGGAACCCTCTGGCCTGGGAAAATGACTGAGGCTTGATTCTGGAACCCTGTGGCCTGGGAACATGTCTGAGGTTTGATTCTGGAAACTTGTGGCGAGGACACATGACATCGGTTTGATTCCGGAAACCTATGGCCTGGCAATATGACATCAATTTTATTCTGGAACCCTGTGGCCTGGAAACATAACAATGGTTTGATTCTGGAACCCTGTGGCCTGGGAACATGACTGAGGTTTGATTCTGGAACCCAGTGGCCTGGGAACATGTCTGAGGTTTGATTCTGGAACCCTGCGGCCTGGGAACCTTACTGAGGTTTGATTCTGGAAGCCTGTGGCCTGGAAACATAACCCTGTGGCCTGGGAACATGACTGAGGTTTGATTCTGGAACCCTGTTACCTGGGAACATGTCTGAGGTTTGATTCTGGAACCCTGTTAGCTGGGAACATGTCTGAGGTTTGATTCTGGAAGCTTGTGGCCTGGGAACATGACATCGGTTTGGTTCTGGAACCCTGTGGCCTGGGAATATGACATCAATTTGATTGTGGAACGCTGTATCCTGGGAACATGACGGAGGTTTGATTCTGGAATCCTGTGGCCTGGGAACATGACTGAGGTTTGATTCTGGAACCCTGTTACCTGGGAACATGTCTGAGGTTTGATTCTGGAGCCCTGTTACCTGGGAACATGTCTGAGGTTTGATTCTGGAACCCTGTTACATGGGAACATGTCTGAGGTTTGATTCTGGAAGCTTGTGGCCTGGGAACATGACATCGGTTTGGTTCTGGAACCCTGTGGCCTGGGAACATGTCTGAGGTTTTATTCTGGAACCCTGTGGCCTGGGAACCTTACTGAGGTTTGATTCTGGAAGCCTGTGGCCTGGAAACATGAGTGAGGTTTGATTCTAGAACCCTGTGGTGTGGGAACATGACTAAAGTTTGATTTTGGAACCCTTTTGCCTGGGAACATGACTGAGCTTTTCCTTTGGAACCCTCTGGCCTGGGAAAATGACTGAGGCTTGATTCTGGAACCCTGTGGCCTGGGAACATGTCTGAGGTTTGATTCTGGAAACTTGTGGCGAGGACACATGACATCGGTTTGATTCCGGAAACCTATGGCCTAGGAATATGACATCAATTTTATTCTGGAACCCTGTGGCCTGGGAACATAACAATGGTTTAATTGTGGAATCCTGTGGCCTGGGAACATGACTGAGGTTTGATTCTGGAACCCTGTGGCCTGGGAACATGACTGAGGTTTGATTCTGGAACCCAGTGGCCTGGGAACATGTCTGAGGTTTGATTCTGGAACCCTGTGGCCTGGGAACCTTACTGAGGTTTGATTCTGGAAGCCTGTGGCCTGGAAATATAACCCTGTGGCCTGGGAACATGACTGAGGTTTGATTCTGGAACCCTGTTACCTGGGAACATGTCTGAGGTTTGATTCTGGAACCCTGTTAGCTGGGAACATGTCTGAGGTTTGATTCTGGAAGCTTGTTGCCTGGGAACATGACATCGGTTTGGTTCTGGAACCCTGTGGCCTGGGAATATGACATCAATTTGATTGTGGAACGCTGTATCCTGGGAACATGACGGAGGTTTGATTCTGGAATCCTGTGGCCTGGGAACATGACTGAGGTTTGATTCTGGAACCCTGTTACCTGGGAACATGTCTGAGGTTTGATTCTGGAGCCCTGTTACCTGGGAACATGTCTGATGTTTGATTCTGGAACCCTGTTACATGGGAACATGTCTGAGGTTTGATTCTGGAAGCTTGTGGCCTGGGAACATGACATCGGTTTGGTTCTGGAACCCTGTGGCCTGGGAATATGACATCAATTTGATTGTGGAACGCTGTATCCTGGGAACATGACGGAGGTTTGATTCTGGAATCCTGTGGCCTGGGAACATGACTGAGGTTTGATTCTGGAACCTTGTATCGTGGGAACATGTCTGAGGTTTGATTCTGGAACCCAGTTACCTGGGAACATGTCTGAGGTTTGATTCTGGAACCCTATTACCTGGGAACATGTCTGTGGTTTGATTCTGCAATCTTGTTACCTGGGAACATGACATCGGTTTGGTTCTGGAACCCTGTGGCCTGGGAATATGACATCAATTTGATTGTGGAACGCTGTATCCTGGGAACATGACGGAGGTTTGATTCTGGAATCCTGTGGCCTGGGAACATGACTGAGGTTTGATTCTGGAACCTTGTATCGTGGGAACATGTCTGAGGTTTGATTCTGGAACCCTGTTACCTGGGAACATGTCTGAGGTTTGATTCTGTAACCCTGTTACCTGGGAACATGTCTGTGGTTTGATTCTGGAATCTTGTTACCTGGGAACATGACATCGGTTTGGTTCTGGAACCCTGTGGCCTGGGAATATGACATCAATTTGATTGTGGAACGCTGTATCCTGGGAACATGACGGAGGTTTGATTCTGGAATCCTGTGGCCTGGGAACATGACAGAGGTTTGATTCTGGAACATTGTATCGTGGGAACATGTCTGAGGTTTGATTCTTGAACCCTGTGGCCTGGGAACATGACTGAGGTTTGATTGTGGAACCCAGTGGCCTGGGAACATGTCTGAGATTTGATTCTGGAACCCTGTGGCCTTGGAACCTTACTGAGGTTTGATTTTGGAAGCCTGTGGCCTGGAAACTTGAGTGACGTTTGATTCTACAACCCTGTGGTGTGGGAACATGACTAAGGTTTGATTTTGGAACCCTTTTGCCTGGGAACATGACTGAGCATTTACTTTGGAACCCTCTGGCCTGGGAAAATGACTGAGGCTTGATTCTGGAACCCTGTGGCCTGGGAATATGACTGAGGTTTGATTCTGGAACCCTGTTACCTGGGAACATGTCTGAGGTTTGATTCTGGAAGCTTGTATCGTGGGAACATGTCTGAGGTTTGATTCTGGAACCCTGTTACCTGGGAACATGTCTGAGGTTTGATTCTGGAACCCTGTTACCTGGAAACATGTCTGAGCTTTTATTCTGGACGCTTGTGGCCTGGGAACATGACATCGGTTTGGTTCTGGAACACTGTGGCCTGAGAATATGACATCAATTTGATTGTGGAACGCTGTATCCTGGGAACATGACGGAGGTTTGATACTGGAATCCTGTGGCCTGGGAACATGACTGAGGTTTGATTCTGGAACCCTGTTACCTGTGAACATGTCTGAGGTTTGATTCTGGAACCTTGTGACGTGGGAGCATGTCTGAGGTTTGATTCTGGAACCCTATTACCTGGGAACATGTCTGTGGTTTGATTCTGGAATCTTGTTACCTGGGAACATGACATCGGTTTGGTTCTGGGACCCTGTGGCCTGGGAATATGACATCAATTTGATTGTGGAACGCTGTATCCTGGGAACATGACAGAGGTTTGATTCTGGAATCCTGTGGCCTGGGAACATGACTGAGGTTTATTCTGGAACCTTGTGACGTGGGAACATGTCTGAGGTTTGATTCTGGAACCCTGTTACCTGGGAACATGTCTGAAGTTTGATTCTAGAAGCTTGTGGCCTGGGAACATGACATCGGTTTACTTCTGGAACCCTGTGGCCTGGGAATATGACATCAATTTGATTGTGGAACGCTGTATCCTGGGAACATGACTGAGGTTTGATTCTGGAACCTTGTATCGTGGGAACATGTCTGAGGTTTGATTCTGGAACCCTGTGGCCTGGGAACATGATTGAGTTTTGATTCTGGAACCCAGAGTCCTGGGAAAAGGTCTGAGGTTTGATTCTGGAACCCTGTGGCCTGGGAACCTTACTGAGGTTTGATTCTGGAAGCCTGTGGCCTGGAAACATGAGTGACGTTTGATTCTACAACCCTGTGGTGTGGGAACATGACTAAGGTTTGATTTTGGAACCCATTTGCCTGGGAACATGACTGAGCTTTTACTTTGGACCCCTCTGACCTGGGAAAATGACTGAGGCTTGATTCTGGAACCCTGTTACCTGGGAACATGTCTGAGGTTTGATTCTGGAACCCTGTTACCTTGGAACATGTCTGAGGTTTGATTCTGGAAGCTTTTTACCTGGGAACATGACATCGGTGTCTTTCTGGAACACTGTGGCCTGGGAATATGACATCAATTTGATTGTGGAACGCTGTATCCTGGGAACATGACGGAGGTTTGATTCTGGAATCCTGTGGCCTGGGAACATGACTGAGGTTTAATTCTGGAACCTTGTGACGTGGGAACATGTCTGAGGTTTGATTCTGGAACCCTGTTACCTGGGAACATGTCTGAGGTTTGATTCTGGAAGCTTGTGGCCTGGGAACATGACATCGGTTTGGTTCTGGAACCCTGTGGCCTGGGAATATGACATCAATATGATTGTGGAACGCTGTATCCTGGGAACATGACGGAGGTTTGATTCTGGAATCCTGTGGCCTGGGAACATGACTGAGGTTTGATTCTGGAACCTTGTATCGTGGGAACATGTCTGAGGTTTGATTCTGGAACCCAGTTACCTGGGAACATGTCTGAGGTTTGATTCTGGAACCCTATTACCTGGGAACATGTCTGTGGTTTGATTCTGGAATCTTGTTACCTGGGAACATGACATCGGTTTGCTTCTGGAACACTGTGGCCTGGGAATATGACATCAATGTGATTGTGGAACGCTGTATCCTGGGAACATGACGGAGGTTTGATTCTGGAATCCTGTGGCCTGGGAACATGACTGAGGTTTGATTCTGGAACCTTGTATCGTGGGAACAGGTCTGAGGTTTGATTCTGGAACCCTATTACTTGGGAACATGTCTGAGGTTTGATTCTGGAACCCTGTTACCTGGAAACATGTCTGAGGTTTGATTCTGGAACCCTGTTACCTGGGATCTTGTCTGAGATTTGATTCTGGAAGCTTGTGGCCTGGGAACATGACATCGGTTTGGTTCTGGAACCCTGTGGCCTGGGAATATGACATCAAATTGATTGTGGAACGCTGTATCCCGGGAACATGACGGAGGTTTGATTCTGGAATCCTGTGGCCTGGGAACATGTCTGAGGTTTGATTCTGGAACCCTGTTACCTGGGAACATGTCTGAGGTTTGATTCTGGAACCCTGTTAGCTGGGAACATGTCTGAGGTTTGATTCTGGAAGCTTGTTACCTGGGAACATGACATCGGTTTGGTTTTGGAACACTGTGGCCTGGGAATATGACATCAATTTGATTGTGGAACGCTGTATCCTGGGAACATGACGGAGGTTTGATTCTGGAATCCTATGGCCTGGGAACATGACTGAGGTTTAATTCTGGAACCTTTTGACGTGGGAACATGTCTGAGGTTTGATTCTGGAATCCTGTTACCTGGGAACATGTCTGAGGTTTGATTCTGGAAGCTTGTGGTCTGGGAACATGACATCGGTTTGGTTCTGGAACCCTGTGGCCTGGGAATATGACATCAATTTGATTGTGGAACGCTGTATCCTGGGAACATGACGGCGGTTTGATTCTGGAATCCTGTGGCCTGGGAACATGACTGAGATTTGATTCTGGAACCTTGTATCGTGGGAACATGACTGAGGTTTGATTCTGGAACCCTTTGGCCTGGGAACATGACTGAGGTTTGATTCTGGAACCTTGTATCGTGGGAACATGTCTGAGGTTTGATTCTGGAAGCTTGTGGCCTGGGAACATGACATCGGTTTGCTTTTGGAACCCTGTGGCCTGGGAACATGTCTGAGGTTTTATTCTGGAACCCTGTGGCCTGGGAACCTTACTGAGGTTTGATTATGGAAGCCTGTGGCCTGGAAACATGAGTGAGGTTTGATTCTAGAACCCTGTGGTGTGGGAACATGACTAAAGTTTGATTTTGGAACCCTTTTGCCTGGGAACATGACTGAGCTTTTCCTTTGGAACCCTCTGGCCTGGGAAAATGACTGAGGCTTGATTCTGGAACCCTGTGGCCTGGGAACATGTCTGAGGTTTGATTCTGGAAACTTGTGGCCCGGACACATGACATCGGTTTGATTCCGGAAACCTATGGCCTGGGAATATGACATCAATTTTATTCTGGAACCCTGTGGCCTGGGAACATAACAATGGTTTAATTGTGGAATCCTGTGGCCTGGGAACATGACTGAGGTTTGATTCTGGAACCCTGTGGCCTGGGAACATGACTGAGGTTTGATTCTGGAACCCAGTGGCCTGGAAACATGTCTGAGGTTTGATTCTGGAACCCTGTGGCCTGGGAACCTTACTGAGGTTTGATTCTGGAAGCCTGTGGCCTAGAAACATAAGTGAGGTTTGATTCTAGAACCCTGTGGTGTGGGAACATGACTAAGGTTTGATTTTGGAATCCTTTTGCCTGGGAACATGACTGAGCTTTTACTTTGGACCTCTCTGGCCTGGGAAAATGACTGAGGCTTGATTCTGGAACCCTGTGGCCTGGGAATATGACTGAGGTTTGATTCTGGAAGCTTGTTACCTGGGAACATGACATCGGTTTGGTTCTGGAGCACTGTGGCCTGGGAATATGACATCAATTTGATTGTGGAACGCTGTATCCTGGGAACATGACGGAGGTTTGATTCTGGAATCCTGTGGCCTGGGAACATGACTGAGGTTTAATTCTGGAACCTTGTGACGTGGGAACATGTCTGAGGTTTGATTCTGGAATCCTGTTACCTGGGAACATGTCTGAGGTTTGATTCTGGAAGCTTGTGGCCTGGGAACATGACATCGGTTTGGTTCTGGAACCCTGTGGCCTGGGAATATGACATCAATTTGATTGTGGAACGCTGTATCCTGGGAACATGACGGAGGTTTGATTCTGGAATCCTGTGGCCTGGGAACATGACTGAGGTTTGATTCTGGAACCTTGTATCGTGGGAACATGTCTGAGGTTTGATTCTGGAACCCAGTTACCTGGGAACATGTCTCAGGTTGGATTCTGGAACCCTATTACCTGGGAACATGTCTGTGGTTTGATTCTGGAATCTTGTTACCTGGGAACATGACATCGGTTTGGTTCTGGAGCACTGTGGCCTGGGAATATGACATCAATTTGATTGTGGAACGCTGTATCCTGGGAACATGACGGAGGTTTGATTCTGGAATCCTGTGGCCTGGGAACATGACAGAGGTTTGATTCTGGAACCTTGTATCGTGGGAACATGTCTGAGGTTTGATTCTTGAACCCTGTGGCCTGGGAACATGACTGAGGTTTGATTGTGGAACCCAGTGGCCTGGGAACATGTCTGAGATTTGATTCTGGAACCCTGTGGCCTTGGAACCTTACTGAGGTTTGATTTTGGAAGCCTGTGGCCTGGAAACTTGAGTGACGTTTGATTCTACAACCCTGTGGTGTGGGAACATGACTAAGGTTTGATTTTGGAACCCTTTTGCCTGGGAACATGACTGAGCATTTACTTTGGAACCCTCTGGCCTGGGAAAATGACTGAGGCTTGATTCTGGAACCCTGTGGCCTGGGAATATGACTGAGGTTTGATTCTGGAACCCTGTTACCTGGGAACATGTCTGAGGTTTGATTCTGGAAGCTTGTATCGTGGGAACATGTCTGAGGTTTGATTCTGGAACCCTGTTACCTGGGAACATGTCTGAGGTTTGATTCTGGAACCCTGTTACCTGGGAACATGTCTGAGCTTTGATTCTGGACGCTTGTGGCCTGGGAACATGACATCGGTTTGGTTCTGGAACACTGTGGCCTGGGAATATGACATCAATTTGATTGTGGAACGCTGTATCCTGGGAACATGACGGAGGTTTGATACTGGAATCCTGTGGCCTGGGAACATGACTGAGGTTTGATTCTGGAACCCTGTTACCTGTGAACATGTCTGAGGTTTGATTCTGGAACCTTGTGACGTGGGAGCATGTCTGAGGTTTGATTCTGGAACCCTATTACCTGGGAACATGTCTGTGGTTTGATTCTGGAATCTTGTTACCTGGGAACATGACATCGGTTTGGTTCTGGAACCCTGTGGCCTGGGAATATGACATCAATTTGATTGTGGAACGCTGTATCCTGGGAACATGACAGAGGTTTGATTCTGGAATCCTGTGGCCTGGGAACATGACTGAGGTTTATTCTGGAACCTTGTGACGTGGGAACATGTCTGAGGTTTGATTCTGGAACCCTGTTACCTGGGAACATGTCTGAAGTTTGATTCTAGAAGCTTGTGGCCTGGGAACATGACATCGGTTTGCTTCTGGAACCCTGTGGCCTGGGAATATGACATCAATTTGATTGTGGAACGCTGTATCCTGGGAACATGACTGAGGTTTGATTCTGGAACCTTGTATCGTGGGAACATGTCTGAGGTTTGATTCTGGAACCCTGTGGCCTGGGAACATGATTGAGTTTTGATTCTGGAACCCAGAGTCCTGGGAAAAGGTCTGAGGTTTGATTCTGGAACCCTGTGGCCTGGGAACCTTACTGAGGTTTGATTCTGGAAGCCTGTGGCCTGGAAACATGAGTGACGTTTGATTCTACAACCCTGTGGTGTGGGAACATGACTAAGGTTTGATTTTGGAACCCATTTGCCTGGGAACATGACTGAGCTTTTACTTTGGACCCCTCTGACCTGGGAAAATGACTGAGGCTTGATTCTGGAACCCTGTTACCTGGGAACATGTCTGAGGTTTGATTCTGGAACCCTGTTACCTGGGAACATGTCTGAGGTTTGATTCTGGAAGCTTTTTACCTGGGAACATGACATCGGTGTCTTTCTGGAACACTGTGGCCTGGGAATATGACATCAATTTGATTGTGGAACGCTGTATCCTGGGAACATGACGGAGGTTTGATTCTGGAATCCTGTGGCCTGGGAACATGACTGAGGTTTAATTCTGGAACCTTGTGACGTGGGAACATGTCTGAGGTTTGATTCTGGAACCCTGTTACCTGGGAACATGTCTGAGGTTTGATTCTGGAAGCTTGTGGCCTGGGAACATGACATCGGTTTGGTTCTGGAACCCTGTGGCCTGGGAATATGACATCAATTTGATTGTGGAACGCTGTATCCTGGGAACATGACGGAGGTTTGATTCTGGAATCCTGTGGCCTGGGAACATGACTGAGGTTTGATTCTGGAACCTTGTATCGTGGGAACATGTCTGAGGTTTGATTCTGGAACCCAGTTACCTGGGAACATGTCTGAGGTTTGATTCTGGAACCCTATTACCTGGGAACATGTCTGTGGTTTGATTCTGGAATCTTGTTACCTGGGAACATGACATCGGTTTGCTTCTGGAACACTGTGGCCTGGGAATATGACATCAATGTGATTGTGGAACGCTGTATCCTGGGAACATGACGGAGGTTTGATTCTGGAATCCTGTGGCCTGGGAACATGACTGAGGTTTATTCTGGAACCTTGTGACGTGGGAACATGTCTGAGGTTTGATTCTGGAACCCTGTTACCTGGGAACATGTCTGAAGTTTGATTCTAGAAGCTTGTGGCCTGGGAACATGACATCGGTTTGGTTCTGGACCCCTGTGGCCTGGGAATATGACATCAATTTGATGGTGGAACGCTGTATCCTGGGAACATGAGGGAGGTTTGATTCTGGAATCCTGTGGCCTGGGAACATGACTGGGGTTTGATTCTGGAACCCTGTTACCTGGGAACATGTCTGAGGTTTGATTCTGGAACCCTGTTACCTGGGAACATGTCTGAAGTTTGATTCTGGAAGCTTGTGCCCTGGGAACATGACATCGGTTTGGTTCTGGAACACTGTGGCCTGGGAATATGACATCAATTTGATTGTGGAACGCTGTATCCTGGGAACATGACGGAGGTTTGATTCTGGAATCCTGTGGCCTGGGAACATGACTGAGGTTTAATTCTGGAACCTTGTGACGTGGGAACATGTCTGAGGTTTGATTCTGGAACCCAGTTACCTGGGAACATGTCTGAGGTTTGATTCTGGAACCCTATTACCTGGGAACATGTCTATGGTTTGATTCTGGAACCCTGTTACCTGGGAACGTGTCTGAGGTTTGATTCTGGAAGCTTGTGGCCTGGGAACATGACATCGGTTTGGTTCTGGAACCCTGTGGCCTGGGAATATGACATCAATTTGATTGTGGAACTCTGTATCCTGGGAACATGACGGAGGTTTGATTCTGGAATCCTGTGGCCTGGGAACATGACTGAGGTTTCATTCTGGAACCCTGTTACCTGGGAACATGTCTGAGGTTTGATTCTGGAGCCCTGTTACCTGGGAACATGTCTGAGGTTTGATTCTAGAAGCTTGTGGCCTGGGAACATGACATCGGTTTGGTTCTGGAACCCTGTGGCCTGGGAATATGACATCAATTTGATTGTGGAACGCTGTATCCTGGGAACATGACGGAGGTTTGATTCTGGAATCCTGTGGCCTGGGAACATGACTGAGGTTTAATTCTGGAACCTTGTGACGTGGGAACGTGTCTGAGGTTTGATTCTGGAACCCTGTTACCTGGGAACATGTCTGAGGTTTGATTCTGGAACCCTGTGGCCTGGGAACATGACTGAGTTTTGATTCTGGAACCCTGTGGCCTGGGAACATGTCTGAGGTTTTATTCTGGAACCCTGTGGCCTGGGAACCTTACTGAGGTTTGATTTTGGAAGCCTGTGGCCTGGAAACATGAGTGAGGTTTGATTCTAGAACCCTGTGGTGTGGGAACATGACTAAAGTTTGATTTTGGAACCCTTTTGCCTGGGAACATGACTGAGCTTTTCCTTTGGAACCCTCTGGACTGGGAAAATGACTGAGGCTTGATTCTGGAACCCTGTGGCCTGGGAACATGTCTGAGGTTTGATTCTGGAAACTTGTGGCCCGGACACATGACATCGGTTTGATTCCGGAAACCTATGGCCTGGCAATATGACATCAATTTTATTCTGGAACCCTGTGGCCTGGGAACATAACAATGGTTTGATTCTGGAACCCTGTGGCCTGGGAACATGACTGAGGTTTGATTCTGGAACCCAGTGGCCTGGGAACATGTCTGAGGTTTGATTCTGGAACCCTGTGGCCTGGGAACCTTACTGAGGTTTCATTCTGGAAGCCTGTGGCCTGGAAACATAAGTGAGGTTTGATTCTAGAACCCTGTGGTGTGGGAACATGACTAAGGTTTGATTTTGGAACCCTTTTGCCTGGGAACATGACTGAGCTTTTACTTTGGACCCCTCTGGCCTGGGAAAATGACTGAGGCTTGCTTCTGGAACCCTGTGGCCTGGGAATATGACTGAGGTTTGATTCTGGAAGCTTGTTACCTGGGAACATGACATCGGTTTGGTTCTGGAACACTGTGGCCTGGGAATATGACATCAATTTGATTGTGGAACGCTGTATCCTGGGAACATGACGGAGGTTTGATTCTGGAATCCTGTGGCCTGGGAACATGACTGAGGTTTAATTCTGAAACCTTGTCACGTGGGAACATGTCTGAGGTTTCATTCTGGAACCCTGTTACCTGGGAACTTGTCTGAGGTTTGATTCTGGAAGCTTGTGGCCTGGGAACATGACATCGGTTTGGTTCTGGAACCCTGTGGCCTGGGAATATGACATCAATTTGATTGTGGAACGCTGTATCCTGGGAACATGACGGAGGTTTGATTCTGGAATCCTGTGGCCTGGGAACATGACTGAGGTTTGATTCTGGAACCTTGTATCGTGGGAACATGTCTGAGGTTTGATTCTGGAAGCTTGTTACCTGGGAACATGACATCGGTTTGGTTCTGGAACACTGTGGCCTGGGAATATGACATCAATTTGATTGTGGAACGCTGTATCCTGGGAACATGACGGAGGTTTGATTCTGGAATCCTGTGGCCTGGAAACATGACTGAGGTTTAATTCTGGAACCTTGTGACGTGGGAACATGTCTGAGGTTTGATTCTGGAACCCAGTTACCTGGGAACATGTCTGAGGTTTGATTCTGGAACCCTGTTACCTGGGAACATGTCTGAGGTTTGATTCTGGAACCCTGTTACCTGGGAACTTGTCTGAGGTTTGATTCTTGAAGCTTGTTACCTGGGAACATGACATCGGTTTGGTTCTGTAACACTGTGGCCTGGGAATATGACATCAATTTGATTGTGGAACGCTGTATCCTGGGAACATGACGGAGGTTTGATTCTGGAATCCTGTGGCCTGGGAACATGACTGAGGTTTGATTCTGGAACCTTGTATCGTGGGAACATGTCTGAGGTTTGATTCTGGAACCCAGTTACCTGGGAACATGACTGAGGTTTGATTCTGGAACCCTGTTACCTGGGAACATGTCTGAGGTTTGATTCTGGAACCCTGTTACCTGGGAACATGTCTGAGGTTTGATTTTGGAAGCTTGTGGCCTGGGAACATGACATCGGTTCGGTTTTGGAACCCTGTGGCCTGGGAATATGACATCAATTAGATTGTGGAACGCTGTATCCTGGGAACATGACGGAGGTTTGATTCTGGAATCCTGTGGCCTGGGAACATGACTGAGGTTTGATTCTGGAACCTTGTATCGTGGGAACATGTCTGAGGTTTGATTCTGGAACCCAGTTACCTGGGAACATGACTGAGGTTTGATTCTGGAACCCTGTTACCTGGGAACATGTCTGAGGTTTGATTCTGGAAGCTTGTGGCCTGGGAACATGACATCGGTTTGGTTCTGGAACCCTGTGGCCTGGGAACATGTCTGAGGTTTTATTCTGGAACCCTGTGGCCTGGGAACCTTACTGAGGTTTGATTCTGGAAGCCTGTGGCCTGGAAACATGAGTTAGGTTTGATTCTAGAACCCTGTGGTGTGGGAACATGACTAAAGTTTGATTTTGGAACCCTTTTGCCTGGGAACATGACTGAGCTTTTCCTTTGGAACCCTCTGGCCTGGGAAAATGACTGAGGCTTGATTCTGGAACCCTGTGGCCTGGGAACATGTCTGAGGTTTGATTCTGGAAACTTGTGGCCCGGACACATGACATCGGTTTGATTCCGAAAACCTATGGCCTGGCAATATGACATCAATTTTATTCTGGAACCCTGTGGCCTGGGAACATAACAATGGTTTGATTCTGGAACCCTGTGGCCTGGGAACATGACTGAGGTTTGATTCTGGAACCCAGTGGCCTGGGAACATGTCTGAGGTTTGATTCTGGAACCCTGTGGCCTGGGAACCTTACTGAGGTTTCATTCTGGAAGCCTGTGGCCTGGAAACATAAGTGAGGTTTGATTCTAGAACCCTGTGGTGTGGGAACATGACTAAGGTTTGATTTTGGAACCCTTTTGCCTGGGAACATGACTGAGCTTTTACTTTGGACCCCTCTGGCCTGGGAAAATGACTGAGGCTTGCTTCTGGAACCCTGTGGCCTGGGAATATGACTGAGGTTTGATTCTGGAAGCTTGTTACCTGGGAACATGACATCGGTTTGGTTCTGGAACACTGTGGCCTGGGAATATGACATCAATTTGATTGTGGAACGCTGTATCCTGGGAACATAACGGAGGTTTGATTCTGGAATCCTGTGGCCTGCGAACATGACTGAGGTTTAATTCTGAAACCTTGTCACGTGGGAACATGTCTGAGGTTTGATTCTGGAACCCTGTTACCTGGGAACTTGTCTGAGGTTTGATTCTGGAAGCTTGTGGCCTGGGAACATGACATCGGTTTGGTTCTGGAACCCTGTGGCCTGGGAATATGACATCAATTTGATTGTGGAACGCTGTATCCTGGGAACATGACGGAGGTTTGATTCTGGAATCCTGTGGCCTGGGAACATGACTGAGGTTTGATTCTGGAACCTTGTATCGTGGGAACATGTCTGAGGTTTGATTCTGGAAGCTTGTTACCTGGGAACATGACATCGGTTTGGTTCTGGAACACTGTGGCCTGGGAATATGACATCAATTTGATTGTGGAACGCTGTATCCTGGGAACATGACGGAGGTTTGATTCTGGAATCCTGTGGCCTGGTAACATGACTGAGGTTTAATTCTGGAACCTTGTGACGTGGGAACATGTCTGAGGTTTGATTCTGGAACCCAGTTACCTGGAAACATGTCTGAGGTTTGATTCTGGAACCCTGTTACCTGGGAACATGTCTGAGGTTTGATTCTGGAACCCTGTTACCTGGGAACTTGTCTGAGGTTTGATTCTTGAAGCTTGTTACCTGGGAACATGACATCGGTTTTGTTCTGTAACACTGTGGCCTGGGAATATGACATCAATTTGATTGTGGAACGCTGTATCCTGGGAACATGACGGAGGTTTGATTCTGGAATCCTGTGGCCTGGGAACATGACTGAGGTTTGATTCTGGAACCTTGTATCGTGGGAACATGTCTGAGGTTTGATTCTGGAACCCAGTTACCTGGGAACATGACTGAGGTTTGATTCTGGAACCCTGTTACCTGGGAACATGTCTGAGGTTTGATTCTGGAACCCTGTTACCTGGGAACATGTCTGAGGTTTGATTTTGGAAGCTTGTGGCCTGGGAACATGACATAAGTTCGGTTTTGGAACCCTGTGGCCTGGGAATATGACATCAATTAGATTGTGGAACGCTGTATCCTGGGAACATGACGGAGGTTTGATTCTGGAATCCTGTGGCCTGGGAACATGACTGAGGTTTGATTCTGGAACCTTGTATCGTGGGAACATGTCTGAGGTTTGATTCTGGAACCCAGTTACCTGCGAACATGACTGAGGTTTGATTCTGGAACCCTGTTACCTGGGAACATGTCTGAGGTTTGATTCTGGAAGCTTGTGGCCTGGGAACATGACATCGGTTTGGTTCTGGAACCCTGTGGCCTGGGAACATGTCTGAGGTTTTATTCTGGAACCCTGTGGCCTGGGAACCTTACTGAGGTTTGATTCTGGAAGCCTGTGGCCTGGAAACATGAGTGAGGTTTGATTCTAGAACCCTGTGGTGTGGGAACATGACTAAAGTTTGATTTTGGAACCCTTTTGCCTGGGAACATGACTGAGCTTTTACTTTGGACCCCTCTGGCCAGGGAAAATGACTGAGGCTTGATTCTGGAACCCTGTGGCCTGGGAACATGTCTGAGGTTTGATTCTGGAAACTTGTGGCCAGGACACATGACATCGGTTTGATTCCGGAAACCTAAGGCCTGGAAATATGACATCAATTTTATTCTGGAACCCTGTGGCCTGGGAACATAACAATGGTTTAATTGTGGAATCCTGTGGTCTGGGAACATGACTGAGGTTTGATTCTGGAACCCTGTGGCCTGGGAACATGACTGAGGTTTGATTCTGGAACCCAGTGGCCTGGGAACTTGTCTGAGGTTTGATTCTGGAACCCTGTGGCCTGGGAACCTTACTGAGGTTTGATTCTGGAAGCCTGTGGCCCGGAAACATAAGTGAGGTTTGATTCTAGAACCCTGTGGTGTGGGAACATGACTAAGGTTTGATTTTGGAACCCTTTTGCCTGGGAACATGACTGAGCTTTTACTTTGGACCCCTCTGGCCTGGGAAAATGACTGAGGCTTGATTCTGGAAGCCTGTGGCCTGGGAATATGACTGAGGTTTGATTCTGGAACCCTGTTACCTGGGAACATGTCTGAGGTTTGATTCTGGAAGCTTGTTACCTGGGAACATGACATCGGTTTGGTTCTGGAACACTGTGGCCTGGGAATATGACATCAATTTGATTGTGGAACGCTGTATCCTGGGAACATGACGGAGGTTTGATTCTGGAATCCTGTGGCCTGGGAACATGACTGAGGTTTAATTCTGGAACCTTGTGACGTGGGAACATGTCTGAGGTTTGATTCTGGAACCCAGTTACCTGGGAACATGTCTGAGGTTTGATTCTGGAACCCTGTTACCTGGGAACATGTCTGCGGTTTGATTCTGGAACCCTGTTACCTAGGAACATGTCTGAGGTTTAATTCTGGAATCTTGTGGCATGGGAACATCACATCGGTTTGGTTCTGGAGCCCTGTGGCCTGGGAATATGACATCAATTTGATTGTGGAACGCTGTATTCTGGGAACATGACGTAGGTTTCATTCTGGAATCCTGTGGCCTGGGAACATGACTGAGGTTTGATTCTGGACCCTTGTATCGTGGGAACATGTGTGAGGTTTGATTCTGGAACGCTGTTGCCTGGGAACATGACTGAGGTTTGATTCTGGAACCCAGTGGCCTGGGAACATATCTGAGGTTTGATTCTGGAACCCTGTGGCCTGGGAACCTTACTGAGGTTTGATTCTGGAAGCCTCTGGCCTGGAATCATGAGTGAGGTTTGATTCTAGAACCCTGTGTTGTGGGAACATGACTAAGGTTTGATTTTGGAACCCTGTTGCCTGGGAACATGACTGAGCTTTTACTTTCGAACCCTCTGGCCTGGGAAAATGACTGAGGCTTGATTCTGGAAGCCTGTGGCCTGGGAATATGACTGAGGTTTGATTCTGGAACCCTGTTACCTGGGAACATGTCTCAGGTTTGATTCTGGAAGCTTGTTACCTGGGAACATGACATCGGTTTGGTTCTGGAACCCTGTGGCCTGGGAATATGACATCAATTTGAATGTGGAACGCTGTATCCTGGGGACATGACGGAGGTTTGATTCTGGAATCCTGTGGCCTGGGAACATGACTGAGGTTTAATTCTGGAACCTTGTGACGTGGGAACATGTCTGAGGTTTGATTCTGGAACCCTGTTACCTGGGAACATGTCTGAGGTTTGCTTCTGGAAGCTTGTGGCCTGGGAAAATGACATCGATTTGGTTCTAGAACCCTGTGGCCTGGGAATATGACATCAATTTGATTGTGGAACGCTGTATCCTGGGAACATGACGGAGGTTTGACTCTGGAATCCTGTGGCCTGCGAACATGACTCAGGTTTGATTCTGGAACCTTGTATCGTGGGAACATGTCTTAGGTTTGATTCTGGAAACCTGTTACCTGGGAACATGTCTGAGGTTTGATTCTGGAACCCTGTTACCTGGGAACGTGTCTGAGGTTTGATTCTGGAAGCTTGTGGCCTGGGAACATGACATCGGTTTGGTTCTGGAACCCTGTGGCCTGGGAATATGACATCAATTTGATTGTGGAACGCTGTATCCTGGGAACATGAAGGAGGTTTGATTCTGGAATCCTGTGGCCTGGGAACATGACTGAGGTTTGATTCTGGAACCCTGTTACCTGGGAACATGTCTGAGGTTTGATTCTGGAGCCCTGTTACCTGGGAACATGTCTGAGGTTTGCTTCTGGAAGCTTGTGGCCTGGGAACATGACATCGATTTGGTTCTAGAACCCTGTGGCCTGGGAATATGACATCAATTTGATTGTGGAACGCTGTATCCTGGGAACATGACGGAGGTTTGATTCTGGAATCCTGTGGCCTGCGAACATGACTCAGGTTTGATTCTGGAACCTTGTATCGTGGGAACATGTCTTAGGTTTGATTCTGGAAACCTGTTACCTGGGAACATGTCTGAGGTTTGATTCTGGAACCCTGTTACCTGGGAACATGTCTCAGGTTTGATTTTGGAAGCTTGTGGCCTGGGAACATGACATCGGTTTGGTTCTGGAACCCTGTGGCCTGGGAATATGACATCAATTTGATTGTGGAACGCTGTATCCTGGGAACATGACGGAGGTTTGATTCTGGAATCCTGTGGCCTGGGAACATGACTGAGGTTTATTCTGGAACCTTGTGACGTGGGAACATGTCTGAGGTTTGATTCTGGAACCCTGTTACCTGGGAACATGTCTGAAGTTTGATTCTAGAAGCTTGTGGCCTGGGAACATGACATCGGTTTGGTTCTGGAACCCTGTGGCCTGGGAATATGACATCAATTTGATTGTGGAACGCTGTATCCTGGGAACATGACGGAGGTTTGATTCTGGAATCCTGTGGCCTGGGAACATGACTGAGGTTTCATTCTGGAACCTTGTGACGTGGGAACGTGTCTGAGGTTTGATTCTGGAACCCTGTTACCTGGGAACATGTCTGAGGTTTGATTCTGGAAGCTTGTGGCCTGGGAACATGACATCGGTTTGGTTCTAGAACCCTGTGGCCTGGGAACATGTCTGAGGTTTTATTCTGGAACCCTGTGGCCTGGGAACCTTACTGAGGTTTGATTCTGGAAGCCTGTGGCCTGGAAACATGAGTGAGGTTTGATTCTAGATCCCTGTGGTGTGGGAACATGACTAAAGTTTGATTTTGGAACCCTTTTGCCTGGGAACATGACTGAGCTTTTCCTTTGGAACCCTCTGGCCTGGGAAAATGACTGAGGCTTGATTCTGGAACCCTGTGGCCTGGGAACATGTCTGAGGTTTGATTCTGAAAACTTGTGGCCCGGACACATGACATCGGTTTGATTCTGGAAACCTATGGCCTGGGAATATGACATCAATTTTATTCTGGAACCCTGTGGCCTGGGAACATAACAATGGTTTAATTGTGGAATCCTGTGGCCTGGGAACATGACTGAGGTTTGATTCTGGAACCCTGTGGCCTGGGAACATGACTGAGGTTTGATTCTGGAGCCCAGTGGCCTGGGAACATGTCTGAGGTTTGATTCTGGAACCCTGTGGCCTGGGAACCTTACTGAGGTTTGATTCTGGAAGCCTGTGGCCTGGAAACATGAGTGAGGTTTGATTCTAGAACCCTGTGGTGTGGGAACATGACTACGGTTTGATTTTGGAACCTTTTTGCCTGGGAACATGACTGAGCTTTTACTTTGGACCCCTCTGGCCTGGGAAAATGACTGAGGCTTGATTCTGGAACCCTGTGGCCTGGGAATATGACTGAGGTTTGATTCTGGAAGCTTGTTACCTGGGAACATGACATCGGTTTGGTTCTGGAACCCTGTGGCCTGGGAATATGACATCAATTAGATTGTGAAACGCTGTATCCTGGGAACATGACGGAGGTTTGATTCTGCAATCCTGTGGCCTGGGAACATGACTGAGGTTTGATTCTGGAAACTTGTATCGTGGGAACATGTCTGAGGTTTGATTCTGGAACCCAGTTACCTGGGAACATGTCTGAGGTTTGATTCTGGAACCCTATTACCTGGGAACATGTCTGAGGTTTGATTCTGGAACCCTGTTACCTGGGAACATGTCTGCGGTTTGATTCTGGAACCCTGTTACCTAGGAACATGTCTGAGGTTTAATTCTGGAATCTTGTGGCATGGGAACATCACATCGGTTTGGTTCTGGAGCCCTGTGGCCTGGGAATATGACATCAATTTGATTGTGGAACGCTGTATTCTGGGAACATGACGTAGGTTTCATTCTGGAATCCTGTGGCCTGGGAACATGACTGAGGTTTGATTCTGGACCCTTGTATCGTGGGAACATGTGTGAGGTTTGATTCTGGAACGCTGTGGCCTGGGAACATGACTGAGGTTTGATTCTGGAACCCAGTGGCCTGGGAACATATCTGAGGTTTGATTTTGGAACCCTGTGGCCTGGGAACCTTACTGAGGTTTGATTCTGGAAGCCTCTGGCCTGGAATCATGAGTGAGGTTTGATTCTAGAACCCTGTGTTGTGGGAACATGACTAAGGTTTGATTTTGGAACCCTGTTGCCTGGGAACATGACTGAGCTTTTACTTTCGAACCCTCTGGCCTGGGAAAATGACTGAGGCTTGATTCTGGAAGCCTGTGGCCTGGGAATATGACTGAGGTTTGATTCTGGAACCCTGTTACCTGGGAACATGTCTGAGGTTTGATTCTGGAAGCTTGTTACCTGGGAACATGACATCGGTTTGGTTCTGGAACCCTGTGGCCTGGGAATATGACATCAATTTGAATGTGGAACGCTGTATCCTGGGGACATGACGGAGGTTTGATTCTGGAATCCTGTGGCCTGGGAACATGACTGAGGTTTAATTCTGGAACCTTGTGACGTGGGAACATGTCTGAGGTTTGATTCTGGAACCCTGTTACCTGGGAACATGTCTGAGGTTTGCTTCTGGAAGCTTGTGGCCTGGGAAAATGACATCGATTTGGTTCTAGAACCCTGTGGCCTGGGAATATGACATCAATTTGATTGTGGAACGCTGTATCCTGGGAACATGACGGAGGTTTGACTCTGGAATCCTGTGGCCTGCGAACATGACTCAGGTTTGATTCTGGAACCTTGTATCGTGGGAACATGTCTTAGGTTTGATTCTGGAAACCTGTTACCTGGGAACATGTCTGAGGTTTGATTCTGGAACCCTGTTACCTGGGAACGTGTCTGAGGTTTGATTCTGGAAGCTTGTGGCCTGGGAACATGACATCGGTTTGGTTCTGGAACCCTGTGGCCTGGGAATATGACATCAATTTGATTGTGGAACGCTGTATCCTGGGAACATGAAGGAGGTTTGATTCTGGAATCCTGTGGCCTGGGAACATGACTGAGGTTTGATTCTGGAACCCTGTTACCTGGGAACATGTCTGAGGTTTGATTCTGGAGCCCTGTTACCTGGGAACATGTCTGAGGTTTGATTCTGGAACCCTGTTACCTGGGAACATGTCTGAGGTTTGATTCTGGAAGCTTGTGGCCTGGGAACATGACATCGGTTTGGTTCTGGAACCCTGTGGCCTGGGAATATGACATCAATTTGATTGTGGAACGCTGTATCCTGGGAACATGACGGAGGTTGGATTCTGGAATCCTGTGGCCTGCGAACATGACTCAGGTTTGATTCTGGAACCTTGTATCGTGGGAACATGTCTTAGGTTTGATTCTGGAAACCTGTTACCTGGGAACATGTCTGAGGTTTGATTCTGGAACCCTATTACCTGGGAACATGTCTCAGGTTTGATTTTGGAAGCTTGTGGCCTGGGAACATGACATCGGTTTGGTTCTGGAACCCTGTGGCCTGGGAATATGACATCAATTTGATTGTGGAACGCTGTATCCTGGGAACATGACGGAAGTTTGATTCTGGAATCCTGTGGCCTGGGAACATGACTGAGGTTTATTCTGGAACCTTGTGACGTGGGAACATGTCTGAGGTTTGATTCTGGAACCCTGTTACCTGGGAACATGTCTGAAGTTTGATTCTAGAAGCTTGTGGCCTGGGAACATGACATCGGTTTGGTTCTGGAACCCTGTGGCCTGGGAATATGACATCAATTTGATTGTGGAACGCTGTATCCTGGGAACATGACGGAGGTTTGATTCTGGAATCCTGTGGCCTGGGAACATGACTGAGGTTTAATTCTGGAACCTTGTGACGTGGGAACGTGTCTGAGGTTTGATTCTGGAACCCTGTTACCTGGGAACATGTCTGAGGTTTGCTTCTGGAAGCTTGTGGCCTGGGAACATGACATCGGTTTGGTTCCAGAACCCTGTGGCCTGGGAACATGTCTGAGGTTTTATTCTGGAACCCTGTGGCCTGGGAACATGTCTGAGGTTTGATTCTGAAAACTTGTGGCCCGGACACATGACATCGGTTTGATTCTGGAAACCTATGGCCTGGGAATATGACATCAATTTTATTCTGGAACCCTGTGGCCTGGGAACATAACAATGGTTTAATTGTGGAATCCTGTGGCCTGGGAACATGACTGAGGTTTGATTCTGGAACCCTGTGGCCTAGGAACATGACTGAGGTTTCATTCTGGAACCCAGTGGCCTGGGAACATGTCTGAGGTTTGATTCTGGAACCCTGTGGCCTGGGAACCTTACTGAGGTTTGATTCTGGAAGCCTGTGGCCTGGAAACATGAGTGAGGTTTGATTCTAGAACCCTGTGGTGTGGGAACATGACTACGGTTTGATTTTGGAACCTTTTTGCCTGGGAACATGACTGAGCTTTTACTTTGGACCCCTCTGGCCTGGGAAAATGACTGAGGCTTGATTCTGGAACCCTGTGGCCTGGGAATATGACTGAGGTTTGATTCTGGAAGCTTGTTACCTGGGAACATGACATCGGTTTGGTTCTGGAACCCTGTGGCCTGGGAATATGACATCAATTAGATTGTGAAACGCTGTATCCTGGGAACATGACGGAGGTTTGATTCTGCAATCCTGTGGCCTGGGAACATGACTGAGGTTTGATTCTGGAAACTTGTATCGTGGGAACATGTCTGAGGTTTGATTCTGGAACCCAGTTACCTGGGAACATGTCTGAGGTTTGATTCTGGAACCCTATTACCTGGGAACATGTCTGAGGTTTGATTCTGGAAGCTTGTTACCTGGGAAGATGACAGCGGTTTGGTTCTGGAACACTGTGGCCTGGGAATATGACATCAATTTGATTGTGGAACGCTGTATCCTGGGGACATGACAGAGGTTTGATTCTGGAACCCTCCGGCCTGGGAATATGACTGAGGTTTGATTGTGAAACACTTTGTCCCGGGATCATGACTGTGGTTTGATTCTGGAACCCTGTGCCCTGGGAACATGACTGAGCCTTGACTATGGAACCTGTGGCCTGGGAATATGACATCGGTTTGGTTGTGGAACGCTGTGCCCTGGGAACATGACTGAGGTTTAATTCTGGAACCTTGTGTGGTGGGAACATATCTGAGGTTTGATTCTGGAACCCTGTTACCTGGGAACATGTCTGAGGTTTGATTCTGGAAGCTTGTGGCCTGAGAACATGACATCGGTTAGGTTCTGGAACCCTGTGGCCTGGGAATATGACATCAATTTTATTGTGGAACGCTATATCCTGGGAACTTGACGGAGGTTTGATTCTGGAATCCTGTGCCCTGGGAACATGACGGAGGTTTGATTCTGGAACCCTGTTACCTGGGAACATGTCTGAAGTTTGATTCAGGAAACTTGTGGCCTGGGAATATGACATCGGTTTGGTTGTAGAACCCTGTGCCCTGGGAACGTGACTGAGCCTTGACTGTGGAATGCTGTGGCCTGGGAATATGATATCGGTTTGGTTGTAGAACCCTTTGCCTTGGGAACATGACTGAGGTTTAATTCTGGAACCTTTGTCGTGGGAACATGTCTGAGGTTTGTTTCTGGAAACCTGTTACCTGGAACATGTCTGAGGTTTGATTCTGGAAACTTGTGGCCTGGGAACATGACATCGGTGTGGTTCTGGAACCCAGTGGCCTGGGAAGATAACATCAATTTGATTGTGGAACCCTGTGGCCTGGGAACATGACATCGGTTTGGTTGTGGAACCCTGTGCCCTGGGAACATGACTAAGGTTTAATTCTGGAAACTTGTGTCGTGGGAACATGTCTGAGGTTTGATTCTGGAACCCTGTTACCTAGGAACATGTCTGAGGTTTAATTCTGGAATCTTGTGGCATGGGAACATCACATCGGTTTGGTTCTGGAGCCCTGTGGCCTGGGAATATGACATCAATTTGATTGTGGAACGCTGTATCCTGGGAACATGACGGAGGTTTGATTCTGGAATCCTGTGGCCTGGGAACATGACTGAGGTTTGATTCTGGAACCTTGTATCGTGGGAACATGTCTGAGGTTTGATTCTGGAACCCAGTTACCTGGGAACATGTCTGAGGTTTGATTCTGGAACCCTGTGGCCTGGGAACATGACTGAGTTTTTATTCTGGAACCCTGTGGCCTGGGAACATGTCTGAGGTTTTATTCTGGAACCCTGTGGCCTGGGAACCTTACTGAGGTTTGATTCTGGAAGCCTGTGGCCTGGAAACATGAGTGAGGTTTGATTCTAGAACCCTGTGGTGTGGGAACATGACTAAAGTTTGATTTTGGAACCCTTTTGCCTGGGAACATGACTGAGCTTTTCCTTTGGAACCCTCTGGCCTGGGAAAATGACTGAGGCTTGATTCTGGAACCCTGTGGCCTGGGAACATGTCTGAGGTTTGATTCTGGAAACTTGTGGCGAGGACACATGACATCGGTTTGATTCCGGAAACCTATGGCCTGGCAATATGACATCAATTTTATTCTGGAACCCTGTGGCCTGGAAACATAACAATGGTTTGATTCTGGAACCCTGTGGCCTGGGAACATGACTGAGGTTTGATTCTGGAACCCAGTGGCCTGGGAACATGTCTGAGGTTTGATTCTGGAACCCTGCGGCCTGGGAACCTTACTGAGGTTTGATTCTGGAAGCCTGTGGCCTGGAAACATAACCCTGTGGCCTGGGAACATGACTGAGGTTTGATTCTGGAACCCTGTTACCTGGGAACATGTCTGAGGTTTGATTCTGGAACCCTGTTAGCTGGGAACATGTCTGAGGTTTGATTCTGGAAGCTTGTGGCCTGGGAACATGACATCGGTTTGGTTCTGGAACCCTGTGGCCTGGGAATATGACATCAATTTGATTGTGGAACGCTGTATCCTGGGAACATGACGGAGGTTTGATTCTGGAATCCTGTGGCCTGGGAACATGACTGAGGTTTGATTCTGGAACCCTGTTACCTGGGAACATGTCTGAGGTTTGATTCTGGAGCCCTGTTACCTGGGAACATGTCTGAGGTTTGATTCTGGAACCCTGTTACATGGGAACATGTCTGAGGTTTGATTCTGGAAGCTTGTGGCCTGGGAACATGACATCGGTTTGGTTCTGGAACCCTGTGGCCTGGGAACATGTCTGAGGTTTTATTCTGGAACCCTGTGGCCTGGGAACCTTACTGAGGTTTGATTCTGGAAGCCTGTGGCCTGGAAACATGAGTGAGGTTTGATTCTAGAACCCTGTGGTGTGGGAACATGACTAAAGTTTGATTTTGGAACCCTTTTGCCTGGGAACATGACTGAGCTTTTCCTTTGGAACCCTCTGGCCTGGGAAAATGACTGAGGCTTGATTCTGGAACCCTGTGGCCTGGGAACATGTCTGAGGTTTGATTCTGGAAACTTGTGGCGAGGACACATGACATCGGTTTGATTCCGGAAACCTATGGCCTAGGAATATGACATCAATTTTATTCTGGAACCCTGTGGCCTGGGAACATAACAATGGTTTAATTGTGGAATCCTGTGGCCTGGGAACATGACTGAGGTTTGATTCTGGAACCCTGTGGCCTGGGAACATGACTGAGGTTTGATTCTGGAACCCAGTGGCCTGGGAACATGTCTGAGGTTTGATTCTGGAACCCTGTGGCCTGGGAACCTTACTGAGGTTTGATTCTGGAAGCCTGTGGCCTGGAAATATAACCCTGTGGCCTGGGAACATGACTGAGGTTTGATTCTGGAACCCTGTTACCTGGGAACATGTCTGAGGTTTGATTCTGGAACCCTGTTAGCTGGGAACATGTCTGAGGTTTGATTCTGGAAGCTTGTTGCCTGGGAACATGACATCGGTTTGGTTCTGGAACCCTGTGGCCTGGGAATATGACATCAATTTGATTGTGGAACGCTGTATCCTGGGAACATGACGGAGGTTTGATTCTGGAATCCTGTGGCCTGGGAACATGACTGAGGTTTGATTCTGGAACCCTGTTACCTGGGAACATGTCTGAGGTTTGATTCTGGAGCCCTGTTACCTGGGAACATGTCTGATGTTTGATTCTGGAACCCTGTTACATGGGAACATGTCTGAGGTTTGATTCTGGAAGCTTGTGGCCTGGGAACATGACATCGGTTTGGTTCTGGAACCCTGTGGCCTGGGAATATGACATCAATTTGATTGTGGAACGCTGTATCCTGGGAACATGACGGAGGTTTGATTCTGGAATCCTGTGGCCTGGGAACATGACTGAGGTTTGATTCTGGAACCTTGTATCGTGGGAACATGTCTGAGGTTTGATTCTGGAACCCAGTTACCTGGGAACATGTCTGAGGTTTGATTCTGGAACCCTATTACCTGGGAACATGTCTGTGGTTTGATTCTGCAATCTTGTTACCTGGGAACATGACATCGGTTTGGTTCTGGAACCCTGTGGCCTGGGAATATGACATCAATTTGATTGTGGAACGCTGTATCCTGGGAACATGACGGAGGTTTGATTCTGGAATCCTGTGGCCTGGGAACATGACTGAGGTTTGATTCTGGAACCTTGTATCGTGGGAACATGTCTGAGGTTTGATTCTGGAACCCTGTTACCTGGGAACATGTCTGAGGTTTGATTCTGTAACCCTGTTACCTGGGAACATGTCTGTGGTTTGATTCTGGAATCTTGTTACCTGGGAACATGACATCGGTTTGGTTCTGGAACCCTGTGGCCTGGGAATATGACATCAATTTGATTGTGGAACGCTGTATCCTGGGAACATGACGGAGGTTTGATTCTGGAATCCTGTGGCCTGGGAACATGACAGAGGTTTGATTCTGGAACCTTGTATCGTGGGAACATGTCTGAGGTTTGATTCTTGAACCCTGTGGCCTGGGAACATGACTGAGGTTTGATTGTGGAACCCAGTGGCCTGGGAACATGTCTGAGATTTGATTCTGGAACCCTGTGGCCTTGGAACCTTACTGAGGTTTGATTTTGGAAGCCTGTGGCCTGGAAACTTGAGTGACGTTTGATTCTACAACCCTGTGGTGTGGGAACATGACTAAGGTTTGATTTTGGAACCCTTTTGCCTGGGAACATGACTGAGCATTTACTTTGGAACCCTCTGGCCTGGGAAAATGACTGAGGCTTGATTCTGGAACCCTGTGGCCTGGGAATATGACTGAGGTTTGATTCTGGAACCCTGTTACCTGGGAACATGTCTGAGGTTTGATTCTGGAAGCTTGTATCGTGGGAACATGTCTGAGGTTTGATTCTGGAACCCTGTTACCTGGGAACATGTCTGAGGTTTGATTCTGGAACCCTGTTACCTGGAAACATGTCTGAGCTTTTATTCTGGACGCTTGTGGCCTGGGAACATGACATCGGTTTGGTTCTGGAACACTGTGGCCTGGGAATATGACATCAATTTGATTGTGGAACGCTGTATCCTGGGAACATGACGGAGGTTTGATACTGGAATCCTGTGGCCTGGGAACATGACTGAGGTTTGATTCTGGAACCCTGTTACCTGTGAACATGTCTGAGGTTTGATTCTGGAACCTTGTGACGTGGGAGCATGTCTGAGGTTTGATTCTGGAACCCTATTACCTGGGAACATGTCTGTGGTTTGATTCTGGAATCTTGTTACCTGGGAACATGACATCGGTTTGGTTCTGGGACCCTGTGGCCTGGGAATATGACATCAATTTGATTGTGGAACGCTGTATCCTGGGAACATGACAGAGGTTTGATTCTGGAATCCTGTGGCCTGGGAACATGACTGAGGTTTATTCTGGAACCTTGTGACGTGGGAACATGTCTGAGGTTTGATTCTGGAACCCTGTTACCTGGGAACATGTCTGAAGTTTGATTCTAGAAGCTTGTGGCCTGGGAACATGACATCGGTTTACTTCTGGAACCCTGTGGCCTGGGAATATGACATCAATTTGATTGTGGAACGCTGTATCCTGGGAACATGACTGAGGTTTGATTCTGGAACCTTGTATCGTGGGAACATGTCTGAGGTTTGATTCTGGAACCCTGTGGCCTGGGAACATGATTGAGTTTTGATTCTGGAACCCAGAGTCCTGGGAAAAGGTCTGAGGTTTGATTCTGGAACCCTGTGGCCTGGGAACCTTACTGAGGTTTGATTCTGGAAGCCTGTGGCCTGGAAACATGAGTGACGTTTGATTCTACAACCCTGTGGTGTGGGAACATGACTAAGGTTTGATTTTGGAACCCATTTGCCTGGGAACATGACTGAGCTTTTACTTTGGACCCCTCTGACCTGGGAAAATGACTGAGGCTTGATTCTGGAACCCTGTTACCTGGGAACATGTCTGAGGTTTGATTCTGGAACCCTGTTACCTTGGAACATGTCTGAGGTTTGATTCTGGAAGCTTTTTACCTGGGAACATGACATCGGTGTCTTTCTGGAACACTGTGGCCTGGGAATATGACATCAATTTGATTGTGGAACGCTGTATCCTGGGAACATGACGGAGGTTTGATTCTGGAATCCTGTGGCCTGGGAACATGACTGAGGTTTAATTCTGGAACCTTGTGACGTGGGAACATGTCTGAGGTTTGATTCTGGAACCCTGTTACCTGGGAACATGTCTGAGGTTTGATTCTGGAAGCTTGTGGCCTGGGAACATGACATCGGTTTGGTTCTGGAACCCTGTGGCCTGGGAATATGACATCAATATGATTGTGGAACGCTGTATCCTGGGAACATGACGGAGGTTTGATTCTGGAATCCTGTGGCCTGGGAACATGACTGAGGTTTGATTCTGGAACCTTGTATCGTGGGAACATGTCTGAGGTTTGATTCTGGAACCCAGTTACCTGGGAACATGTCTGAGGTTTGATTCTGGAACCCTATTACCTGGGAACATGTCTGTGGTTTGATTCTGGAATCTTGTTACCTGGGAACATGACATCGGTTTGCTTCTGGAACACTGTGGCCTGGGAATATGACATCAATGTGATTGTGGAACGCTGTATCCTGGGAACATGACGGAGGTTTGATTCTGGAATCCTGTGGCCTGGGAACATGACTGAGGTTTGATTCTGGAACCTTGTATCGTGGGAACAGGTCTGAGGTTTGATTCTGGAACCCTATTACTTGGGAACATGTCTGAGGTTTGATTCTGGAACCCTGTTACCTGGAAACATGTCTGAGGTTTGATTCTGGAACCCTGTTACCTGGGATCTTGTCTGAGATTTGATTCTGGAAGCTTGTGGCCTGGGAACATGACATCGGTTTGGTTCTGGAACCCTGTGGCCTGGGAATATGACATCAAATTGATTGTGGAACGCTGTATCCCGGGAACATGACGGAGGTTTGATTCTGGAATCCTGTGGCCTGGGAACATGTCTGAGGTTTGATTCTGGAACCCTGTTACCTGGGAACATGTCTGAGGTTTGATTCTGGAACCCTGTTAGCTGGGAACATGTCTGAGGTTTGATTCTGGAAGCTTGTTACCTGGGAACATGACATCGGTTTGGTTTTGGAACACTGTGGCCTGGGAATATGACATCAATTTGATTGTGGAACGCTGTATCCTGGGAACATGACGGAGGTTTGATTCTGGAATCCTATGGCCTGGGAACATGACTGAGGTTTAATTCTGGAACCTTTTGACGTGGGAACATGTCTGAGGTTTGATTCTGGAATCCTGTTACCTGGGAACATGTCTGAGGTTTGATTCTGGAAGCTTGTGGTCTGGGAACATGACATCGGTTTGGTTCTGGAACCCTGTGGCCTGGGAATATGACATCAATTTGATTGTGGAACGCTGTATCCTGGGAACATGACGGCGGTTTGATTCTGGAATCCTGTGGCCTGGGAACATGACTGAGATTTGATTCTGGAACCTTGTATCGTGGGAACATGACTGAGGTTTGATTCTGGAACCCTTTGGCCTGGGAACATGACTGAGGTTTGATTCTGGAACCTTGTATCGTGGGAACATGTCTGAGGTTTGATTCTGGAAGCTTGTGGCCTGGGAACATGACATCGGTTTGCTTTTGGAACCCTGTGGCCTGGGAACATGTCTGAGGTTTTATTCTGGAACCCTGTGGCCTGGGAACCTTACTGAGGTTTGATTATGGAAGCCTGTGGCCTGGAAACATGAGTGAGGTTTGATTCTAGAACCCTGTGGTGTGGGAACATGACTAAAGTTTGATTTTGGAACCCTTTTGCCTGGGAACATGACTGAGCTTTTCCTTTGGAACCCTCTGGCCTGGGAAAATGACTGAGGCTTGATTCTGGAACCCTGTGGCCTGGGAACATGTCTGAGGTTTGATTCTGGAAACTTGTGGCCCGGACACATGACATCGGTTTGATTCCGGAAACCTATGGCCTGGGAATATGACATCAATTTTATTCTGGAACCCTGTGGCCTGGGAACATAACAATGGTTTAATTGTGGAATCCTGTGGCCTGGGAACATGACTGAGGTTTGATTCTGGAACCCTGTGGCCTGGGAACATGACTGAGGTTTGATTCTGGAACCCAGTGGCCTGGAAACATGTCTGAGGTTTGATTCTGGAACCCTGTGGCCTGGGAACCTTACTGAGGTTTGATTCTGGAAGCCTGTGGCCTAGAAACATAAGTGAGGTTTGATTCTAGAACCCTGTGGTGTGGGAACATGACTAAGGTTTGATTTTGGAATCCTTTTGCCTGGGAACATGACTGAGCTTTTACTTTGGACCTCTCTGGCCTGGGAAAATGACTGAGGCTTGATTCTGGAACCCTGTGGCCTGGGAATATGACTGAGGTTTGATTCTGGAAGCTTGTTACCTGGGAACATGACATCGGTTTGGTTCTGGAGCACTGTGGCCTGGGAATATGACATCAATTTGATTGTGGAACGCTGTATCCTGGGAACATGACGGAGGTTTGATTCTGGAATCCTGTGGCCTGGGAACATGACTGAGGTTTAATTCTGGAACCTTGTGACGTGGGAACATGTCTGAGGTTTGATTCTGGAATCCTGTTACCTGGGAACATGTCTGAGGTTTGATTCTGGAAGCTTGTGGCCTGGGAACATGACATCGGTTTGGTTCTGGAACCCTGTGGCCTGGGAATATGACATCAATTTGATTGTGGAACGCTGTATCCTGGGAACATGACGGAGGTTTGATTCTGGAATCCTGTGGCCTGGGAACATGACTGAGGTTTGATTCTGGAACCTTGTATCGTGGGAACATGTCTGAGGTTTGATTCTGGAACCCAGTTACCTGGGAACATGTCTCAGGTTGGATTCTGGAACCCTATTACCTGGGAACATGTCTGTGGTTTGATTCTGGAATCTTGTTACCTGGGAACATGACATCGGTTTGGTTCTGGAGCACTGTGGCCTGGGAATATGACATCAATTTGATTGTGGAACGCTGTATCCTGGGAACATGACGGAGGTTTGATTCTGGAATCCTGTGGCCTGGGAACATGACAGAGGTTTGATTCTGGAACCTTGTATCGTGGGAACATGTCTGAGGTTTGATTCTTGAACCCTGTGGCCTGGGAACATGACTGAGGTTTGATTGTGGAACCCAGTGGCCTGGGAACATGTCTGAGATTTGATTCTGGAACCCTGTGGCCTTGGAACCTTACTGAGGTTTGATTTTGGAAGCCTGTGGCCTGGAAACTTGAGTGACGTTTGATTCTACAACCCTGTGGTGTGGGAACATGACTAAGGTTTGATTTTGGAACCCTTTTGCCTGGGAACATGACTGAGCATTTACTTTGGAACCCTCTGGCCTGGGAAAATGACTGAGGCTTGATTCTGGAACCCTGTGGCCTGGGAATATGACTGAGGTTTGATTCTGGAACCCTGTTACCTGGGAACATGTCTGAGGTTTGATTCTGGAAGCTTGTATCGTGGGAACATGTCTGAGGTTTGATTCTGGAACCCTGTTACCTGGGAACATGTCTGAGGTTTGATTCTGGAACCCTGTTACCTGGGAACATGTCTGAGCTTTGATTCTGGACGCTTGTGGCCTGGGAACATGACATCGGTTTGGTTCTGGAACACTGTGGCCTGGGAATATGACATCAATTTGATTGTGGAACGCTGTATCCTGGGAACATGACGGAGGTTTGATACTGGAATCCTGTGGCCTGGGAACATGACTGAGGTTTGATTCTGGAACCCTGTTACCTGTGAACATGTCTGAGGTTTGATTCTGGAACCTTGTGACGTGGGAGCATGTCTGAGGTTTGATTCTGGAACCCTATTACCTGGGAACATGTCTGTGGTTTGATTCTGGAATCTTGTTACCTGGGAACATGACATCGGTTTGGTTCTGGAACCCTGTGGCCTGGGAATATGACATCAATTTGATTGTGGAACGCTGTATCCTGGGAACATGACAGAGGTTTGATTCTGGAATCCTGTGGCCTGGGAACATGACTGAGGTTTATTCTGGAACCTTGTGACGTGGGAACATGTCTGAGGTTTGATTCTGGAACCCTGTTACCTGGGAACATGTCTGAAGTTTGATTCTAGAAGCTTGTGGCCTGGGAACATGACATCGGTTTGCTTCTGGAACCCTGTGGCCTGGGAATATGACATCAATTTGATTGTGGAACGCTGTATCCTGGGAACATGACTGAGGTTTGATTCTGGAACCTTGTATCGTGGGAACATGTCTGAGGTTTGATTCTGGAACCCTGTGGCCTGGGAACATGATTGAGTTTTGATTCTGGAACCCAGAGTCCTGGGAAAAGGTCTGAGGTTTGATTCTGGAACCCTGTGGCCTGGGAACCTTACTGAGGTTTGATTCTGGAAGCCTGTGGCCTGGAAACATGAGTGACGTTTGATTCTACAACCCTGTGGTGTGGGAACATGACTAAGGTTTGATTTTGGAACCCATTTGCCTGGGAACATGACTGAGCTTTTACTTTGGACCCCTCTGACCTGGGAAAATGACTGAGGCTTGATTCTGGAACCCTGTTACCTGGGAACATGTCTGAGGTTTGATTCTGGAACCCTGTTACCTGGGAACATGTCTGAGGTTTGATTCTGGAAGCTTTTTACCTGGGAACATGACATCGGTGTCTTTCTGGAACACTGTGGCCTGGGAATATGACATCAATTTGATTGTGGAACGCTGTATCCTGGGAACATGACGGAGGTTTGATTCTGGAATCCTGTGGCCTGGGAACATGACTGAGGTTTAATTCTGGAACCTTGTGACGTGGGAACATGTCTGAGGTTTGATTCTGGAACCCTGTTACCTGGGAACATGTCTGAGGTTTGATTCTGGAAGCTTGTGGCCTGGGAACATGACATCGGTTTGGTTCTGGAACCCTGTGGCCTGGGAATATGACATCAATTTGATTGTGGAACGCTGTATCCTGGGAACATGACGGAGGTTTGATTCTGGAATCCTGTGGCCTGGGAACATGACTGAGGTTTGATTCTGGAACCTTGTATCGTGGGAACATGTCTGAGGTTTGATTCTGGAACCCAGTTACCTGGGAACATGTCTGAGGTTTGATTCTGGAACCCTATTACCTGGGAACATGTCTGTGGTTTGATTCTGGAATCTTGTTACCTGGGAACATGACATCGGTTTGCTTCTGGAACACTGTGGCCTGGGAATATGACATCAATGTGATTGTGGAACGCTGTATCCTGGGAACATGACGGAGGTTTGATTCTGGAATCCTGTGGCCTGGGAACATGACTGAGGTTTATTCTGGAACCTTGTGACGTGGGAACATGTCTGAGGTTTGATTCTGGAACCCTGTTACCTGGGAACATGTCTGAAGTTTGATTCTAGAAGCTTGTGGCCTGGGAACATGACATCGGTTTGGTTCTGGACCCCTGTGGCCTGGGAATATGACATCAATTTGATGGTGGAACGCTGTATCCTGGGAACATGAGGGAGGTTTGATTCTGGAATCCTGTGGCCTGGGAACATGACTGGGGTTTGATTCTGGAACCCTGTTACCTGGGAACATGTCTGAGGTTTGATTCTGGAACCCTGTTACCTGGGAACATGTCTGAAGTTTGATTCTGGAAGCTTGTGCCCTGGGAACATGACATCGGTTTGGTTCTGGAACACTGTGGCCTGGGAATATGACATCAATTTGATTGTGGAACGCTGTATCCTGGGAACATGACGGAGGTTTGATTCTGGAATCCTGTGGCCTGGGAACATGACTGAGGTTTAATTCTGGAACCTTGTGACGTGGGAACATGTCTGAGGTTTGATTCTGGAACCCAGTTACCTGGGAACATGTCTGAGGTTTGATTCTGGAACCCTATTACCTGGGAACATGTCTATGGTTTGATTCTGGAACCCTGTTACCTGGGAACGTGTCTGAGGTTTGATTCTGGAAGCTTGTGGCCTGGGAACATGACATCGGTTTGGTTCTGGAACCCTGTGGCCTGGGAATATGACATCAATTTGATTGTGGAACTCTGTATCCTGGGAACATGACGGAGGTTTGATTCTGGAATCCTGTGGCCTGGGAACATGACTGAGGTTTCATTCTGGAACCCTGTTACCTGGGAACATGTCTGAGGTTTGATTCTGGAGCCCTGTTACCTGGGAACATGTCTGAGGTTTGATTCTAGAAGCTTGTGGCCTGGGAACATGACATCGGTTTGGTTCTGGAACCCTGTGGCCTGGGAATATGACATCAATTTGATTGTGGAACGCTGTATCCTGGGAACATGACGGAGGTTTGATTCTGGAATCCTGTGGCCTGGGAACATGACTGAGGTTTAATTCTGGAACCTTGTGACGTGGGAACGTGTCTGAGGTTTGATTCTGGAACCCTGTTACCTGGGAACATGTCTGAGGTTTGATTCTGGAACCCTGTGGCCTGGGAACATGACTGAGTTTTGATTCTGGAACCCTGTGGCCTGGGAACATGTCTGAGGTTTTATTCTGGAACCCTGTGGCCTGGGAACCTTACTGAGGTTTGATTTTGGAAGCCTGTGGCCTGGAAACATGAGTGAGGTTTGATTCTAGAACCCTGTGGTGTGGGAACATGACTAAAGTTTGATTTTGGAACCCTTTTGCCTGGGAACATGACTGAGCTTTTCCTTTGGAACCCTCTGGACTGGGAAAATGACTGAGGCTTGATTCTGGAACCCTGTGGCCTGGGAACATGTCTGAGGTTTGATTCTGGAAACTTGTGGCCCGGACACATGACATCGGTTTGATTCCGGAAACCTATGGCCTGGCAATATGACATCAATTTTATTCTGGAACCCTGTGGCCTGGGAACATAACAATGGTTTGATTCTGGAACCCTGTGGCCTGGGAACATGACTGAGGTTTGATTCTGGAACCCAGTGGCCTGGGAACATGTCTGAGGTTTGATTCTGGAACCCTGTGGCCTGGGAACCTTACTGAGGTTTCATTCTGGAAGCCTGTGGCCTGGAAACATAAGTGAGGTTTGATTCTAGAACCCTGTGGTGTGGGAACATGACTAAGGTTTGATTTTGGAACCCTTTTGCCTGGGAACATGACTGAGCTTTTACTTTGGACCCCTCTGGCCTGGGAAAATGACTGAGGCTTGCTTCTGGAACCCTGTGGCCTGGGAATATGACTGAGGTTTGATTCTGGAAGCTTGTTACCTGGGAACATGACATCGGTTTGGTTCTGGAACACTGTGGCCTGGGAATATGACATCAATTTGATTGTGGAACGCTGTATCCTGGGAACATGACGGAGGTTTGATTCTGGAATCCTGTGGCCTGGGAACATGACTGAGGTTTAATTCTGAAACCTTGTCACGTGGGAACATGTCTGAGGTTTCATTCTGGAACCCTGTTACCTGGGAACTTGTCTGAGGTTTGATTCTGGAAGCTTGTGGCCTGGGAACATGACATCGGTTTGGTTCTGGAACCCTGTGGCCTGGGAATATGACATCAATTTGATTGTGGAACGCTGTATCCTGGGAACATGACGGAGGTTTGATTCTGGAATCCTGTGGCCTGGGAACATGACTGAGGTTTGATTCTGGAACCTTGTATCGTGGGAACATGTCTGAGGTTTGATTCTGGAAGCTTGTTACCTGGGAACATGACATCGGTTTGGTTCTGGAACACTGTGGCCTGGGAATATGACATCAATTTGATTGTGGAACGCTGTATCCTGGGAACATGACGGAGGTTTGATTCTGGAATCCTGTGGCCTGGAAACATGACTGAGGTTTAATTCTGGAACCTTGTGACGTGGGAACATGTCTGAGGTTTGATTCTGGAACCCAGTTACCTGGGAACATGTCTGAGGTTTGATTCTGGAACCCTGTTACCTGGGAACATGTCTGAGGTTTGATTCTGGAACCCTGTTACCTGGGAACTTGTCTGAGGTTTGATTCTTGAAGCTTGTTACCTGGGAACATGACATCGGTTTGGTTCTGTAACACTGTGGCCTGGGAATATGACATCAATTTGATTGTGGAACGCTGTATCCTGGGAACATGACGGAGGTTTGATTCTGGAATCCTGTGGCCTGGGAACATGACTGAGGTTTGATTCTGGAACCTTGTATCGTGGGAACATGTCTGAGGTTTGATTCTGGAACCCAGTTACCTGGGAACATGACTGAGGTTTGATTCTGGAACCCTGTTACCTGGGAACATGTCTGAGGTTTGATTCTGGAACCCTGTTACCTGGGAACATGTCTGAGGTTTGATTTTGGAAGCTTGTGGCCTGGGAACATGACATCGGTTCGGTTTTGGAACCCTGTGGCCTGGGAATATGACATCAATTAGATTGTGGAACGCTGTATCCTGGGAACATGACGGAGGTTTGATTCTGGAATCCTGTGGCCTGGGAACATGACTGAGGTTTGATTCTGGAACCTTGTATCGTGGGAACATGTCTGAGGTTTGATTCTGGAACCCAGTTACCTGGGAACATGACTGAGGTTTGATTCTGGAACCCTGTTACCTGGGAACATGTCTGAGGTTTGATTCTGGAAGCTTGTGGCCTGGGAACATGACATCGGTTTGGTTCTGGAACCCTGTGGCCTGGGAACATGTCTGAGGTTTTATTCTGGAACCCTGTGGCCTGGGAACCTTACTGAGGTTTGATTCTGGAAGCCTGTGGCCTGGAAACATGAGTTAGGTTTGATTCTAGAACCCTGTGGTGTGGGAACATGACTAAAGTTTGATTTTGGAACCCTTTTGCCTGGGAACATGACTGAGCTTTTCCTTTGGAACCCTCTGGCCTGGGAAAATGACTGAGGCTTGATTCTGGAACCCTGTGGCCTGGGAACATGTCTGAGGTTTGATTCTGGAAACTTGTGGCCCGGACACATGACATCGGTTTGATTCCGAAAACCTATGGCCTGGCAATATGACATCAATTTTATTCTGGAACCCTGTGGCCTGGGAACATAACAATGGTTTGATTCTGGAACCCTGTGGCCTGGGAACATGACTGAGGTTTGATTCTGGAACCCAGTGGCCTGGGAACATGTCTGAGGTTTGATTCTGGAACCCTGTGGCCTGGGAACCTTACTGAGGTTTCATTCTGGAAGCCTGTGGCCTGGAAACATAAGTGAGGTTTGATTCTAGAACCCTGTGGTGTGGGAACATGACTAAGGTTTGATTTTGGAACCCTTTTGCCTGGGAACATGACTGAGCTTTTACTTTGGACCCCTCTGGCCTGGGAAAATGACTGAGGCTTGCTTCTGGAACCCTGTGGCCTGGGAATATGACTGAGGTTTGATTCTGGAAGCTTGTTACCTGGGAACATGACATCGGTTTGGTTCTGGAACACTGTGGCCTGGGAATATGACATCAATTTGATTGTGGAACGCTGTATCCTGGGAACATAACGGAGGTTTGATTCTGGAATCCTGTGGCCTGCGAACATGACTGAGGTTTAATTCTGAAACCTTGTCACGTGGGAACATGTCTGAGGTTTGATTCTGGAACCCTGTTACCTGGGAACTTGTCTGAGGTTTGATTCTGGAAGCTTGTGGCCTGGGAACATGACATCGGTTTGGTTCTGGAACCCTGTGGCCTGGGAATATGACATCAATTTGATTGTGGAACGCTGTATCCTGGGAACATGACGGAGGTTTGATTCTGGAATCCTGTGGCCTGGGAACATGACTGAGGTTTGATTCTGGAACCTTGTATCGTGGGAACATGTCTGAGGTTTGATTCTGGAAGCTTGTTACCTGGGAACATGACATCGGTTTGGTTCTGGAACACTGTGGCCTGGGAATATGACATCAATTTGATTGTGGAACGCTGTATCCTGGGAACATGACGGAGGTTTGATTCTGGAATCCTGTGGCCTGGTAACATGACTGAGGTTTAATTCTGGAACCTTGTGACGTGGGAACATGTCTGAGGTTTGATTCTGGAACCCAGTTACCTGGAAACATGTCTGAGGTTTGATTCTGGAACCCTGTTACCTGGGAACATGTCTGAGGTTTGATTCTGGAACCCTGTTACCTGGGAACTTGTCTGAGGTTTGATTCTTGAAGCTTGTTACCTGGGAACATGACATCGGTTTTGTTCTGTAACACTGTGGCCTGGGAATATGACATCAATTTGATTGTGGAACGCTGTATCCTGGGAACATGACGGAGGTTTGATTCTGGAATCCTGTGGCCTGGGAACATGACTGAGGTTTGATTCTGGAACCTTGTATCGTGGGAACATGTCTGAGGTTTGATTCTGGAACCCAGTTACCTGGGAACATGACTGAGGTTTGATTCTGGAACCCTGTTACCTGGGAACATGTCTGAGGTTTGATTCTGGAACCCTGTTACCTGGGAACATGTCTGAGGTTTGATTTTGGAAGCTTGTGGCCTGGGAACATGACATAAGTTCGGTTTTGGAACCCTGTGGCCTGGGAATATGACATCAATTAGATTGTGGAACGCTGTATCCTGGGAACATGACGGAGGTTTGATTCTGGAATCCTGTGGCCTGGGAACATGACTGAGGTTTGATTCTGGAACCTTGTATCGTGGGAACATGTCTGAGGTTTGATTCTGGAACCCAGTTACCTGCGAACATGACTGAGGTTTGATTCTGGAACCCTGTTACCTGGGAACATGTCTGAGGTTTGATTCTGGAAGCTTGTGGCCTGGGAACATGACATCGGTTTGGTTCTGGAACCCTGTGGCCTGGGAACATGTCTGAGGTTTTATTCTGGAACCCTGTGGCCTGGGAACCTTACTGAGGTTTGATTCTGGAAGCCTGTGGCCTGGAAACATGAGTGAGGTTTGATTCTAGAACCCTGTGGTGTGGGAACATGACTAAAGTTTGATTTTGGAACCCTTTTGCCTGGGAACATGACTGAGCTTTTACTTTGGACCCCTCTGGCCAGGGAAAATGACTGAGGCTTGATTCTGGAACCCTGTGGCCTGGGAACATGTCTGAGGTTTGATTCTGGAAACTTGTGGCCAGGACACATGACATCGGTTTGATTCCGGAAACCTAAGGCCTGGAAATATGACATCAATTTTATTCTGGAACCCTGTGGCCTGGGAACATAACAATGGTTTAATTGTGGAATCCTGTGGTCTGGGAACATGACTGAGGTTTGATTCTGGAACCCTGTGGCCTGGGAACATGACTGAGGTTTGATTCTGGAACCCAGTGGCCTGGGAACTTGTCTGAGGTTTGATTCTGGAACCCTGTGGCCTGGGAACCTTACTGAGGTTTGATTCTGGAAGCCTGTGGCCCGGAAACATAAGTGAGGTTTGATTCTAGAACCCTGTGGTGTGGGAACATGACTAAGGTTTGATTTTGGAACCCTTTTGCCTGGGAACATGACTGAGCTTTTACTTTGGACCCCTCTGGCCTGGGAAAATGACTGAGGCTTGATTCTGGAAGCCTGTGGCCTGGGAATATGACTGAGGTTTGATTCTGGAACCCTGTTACCTGGGAACATGTCTGAGGTTTGATTCTGGAAGCTTGTTACCTGGGAACATGACATCGGTTTGGTTCTGGAACACTGTGGCCTGGGAATATGACATCAATTTGATTGTGGAACGCTGTATCCTGGGAACATGACGGAGGTTTGATTCTGGAATCCTGTGGCCTGGGAACATGACTGAGGTTTAATTCTGGAACCTTGTGACGTGGGAACATGTCTGAGGTTTGATTCTGGAACCCAGTTACCTGGGAACATGTCTGAGGTTTGATTCTGGAACCCTGTTACCTGGGAACATGTCTGCGGTTTGATTCTGGAACCCTGTTACCTAGGAACATGTCTGAGGTTTAATTCTGGAATCTTGTGGCATGGGAACATCACATCGGTTTGGTTCTGGAGCCCTGTGGCCTGGGAATATGACATCAATTTGATTGTGGAACGCTGTATTCTGGGAACATGACGTAGGTTTCATTCTGGAATCCTGTGGCCTGGGAACATGACTGAGGTTTGATTCTGGACCCTTGTATCGTGGGAACATGTGTGAGGTTTGATTCTGGAACGCTGTTGCCTGGGAACATGACTGAGGTTTGATTCTGGAACCCAGTGGCCTGGGAACATATCTGAGGTTTGATTCTGGAACCCTGTGGCCTGGGAACCTTACTGAGGTTTGATTCTGGAAGCCTCTGGCCTGGAATCATGAGTGAGGTTTGATTCTAGAACCCTGTGTTGTGGGAACATGACTAAGGTTTGATTTTGGAACCCTGTTGCCTGGGAACATGACTGAGCTTTTACTTTCGAACCCTCTGGCCTGGGAAAATGACTGAGGCTTGATTCTGGAAGCCTGTGGCCTGGGAATATGACTGAGGTTTGATTCTGGAACCCTGTTACCTGGGAACATGTCTCAGGTTTGATTCTGGAAGCTTGTTACCTGGGAACATGACATCGGTTTGGTTCTGGAACCCTGTGGCCTGGGAATATGACATCAATTTGAATGTGGAACGCTGTATCCTGGGGACATGACGGAGGTTTGATTCTGGAATCCTGTGGCCTGGGAACATGACTGAGGTTTAATTCTGGAACCTTGTGACGTGGGAACATGTCTGAGGTTTGATTCTGGAACCCTGTTACCTGGGAACATGTCTGAGGTTTGCTTCTGGAAGCTTGTGGCCTGGGAAAATGACATCGATTTGGTTCTAGAACCCTGTGGCCTGGGAATATGACATCAATTTGATTGTGGAACGCTGTATCCTGGGAACATGACGGAGGTTTGACTCTGGAATCCTGTGGCCTGCGAACATGACTCAGGTTTGATTCTGGAACCTTGTATCGTGGGAACATGTCTTAGGTTTGATTCTGGAAACCTGTTACCTGGGAACATGTCTGAGGTTTGATTCTGGAACCCTGTTACCTGGGAACGTGTCTGAGGTTTGATTCTGGAAGCTTGTGGCCTGGGAACATGACATCGGTTTGGTTCTGGAACCCTGTGGCCTGGGAATATGACATCAATTTGATTGTGGAACGCTGTATCCTGGGAACATGAAGGAGGTTTGATTCTGGAATCCTGTGGCCTGGGAACATGACTGAGGTTTGATTCTGGAACCCTGTTACCTGGGAACATGTCTGAGGTTTGATTCTGGAGCCCTGTTACCTGGGAACATGTCTGAGGTTTGATTCTGGAACCCTGTTACCTGGGAACATGTCTGAGGTTTGATTCTGGAAGCTTGTGGCCTGGGAACATGACATCGGTTTGGTTCTGGAACCCTGTGGCCTGGGAATATGACATCAATTTGATTGTGGAACGCTGTATCCTGAGAACATGACGGAGGTTTGATTCTGGAATCCTGTGGCCTGGGAACATGACTGAGGTTTAATTCTGGAACCTTGTGACGTGGGAACGTGTCTGAGGTTTGATTCTGGAACCCTGTTACCTGGGAACATGTCTGAGGTTTGCTTCTGGAAGCTTGTGGCCTGGGAACATGACATCGATTTGGTTCTAGAACCCTGTGGCCTGGGAATATGACATCAATTTGATTGTGGAACGCTGTATCCTGGGAACATGACGGAGGTTTGATTCTGGAATCCTGTGGCCTGCGAACATGACTCAGGTTTGATTCTGGAACCTTGTATCGTGGGAACATGTCTTAGGTTTGATTCTGGAAACCTGTTACCTGGGAACATGTCTGAGGTTTGATTCTGGAACCCTGTTACCTGGGAACATGTCTCAGGTTTGATTTTGGAAGCTTGTGGCCTGGGAACATGACATCGGTTTGGTTCTGGAACCCTGTGGCCTGGGAATATGACATCAATTTGATTGTGGAACGCTGTATCCTGGGAACATGACGGAGGTTTGATTCTGGAATCCTGTGGCCTGGGAACATGACTGAGGTTTATTCTGGAACCTTGTGACGTGGGAACATGTCTGAGGTTTGATTCTGGAACCCTGTTACCTGGGAACATGTCTGAAGTTTGATTCTAGAAGCTTGTGGCCTGGGAACATGACATCGGTTTGGTTCTGGAACCCTGTGGCCTGGGAATATGACATCAATTTGATTGTGGAACGCTGTATCCTGGGAACATGACGGAGGTTTGATTCTGGAATCCTGTGGCCTGGGAACATGACTGAGGTTTCATTCTGGAACCTTGTGACGTGGGAACGTGTCTGAGGTTTGATTCTGGAACCCTGTTACCTGGGAACATGTCTGAGGTTTGATTCTGGAAGCTTGTGGCCTGGGAACATGACATCGGTTTGGTTCTAGAACCCTGTGGCCTGGGAACATGTCTGAGGTTTTATTCTGGAACCCTGTGGCCTGGGAACCTTACTGAGGTTTGATTCTGGAAGCCTGTGGCCTGGAAACATGAGTGAGGTTTGATTCTAGATCCCTGTGGTGTGGGAACATGACTAAAGTTTGATTTTGGAACCCTTTTGCCTGGGAACATGACTGAGCTTTTCCTTTGGAACCCTCTGGCCTGGGAAAATGACTGAGGCTTGATTCTGGAACCCTGTGGCCTGGGAACATGTCTGAGGTTTGATTCTGAAAACTTGTGGCCCGGACACATGACATCGGTTTGATTCTGGAAACCTATGGCCTGGGAATATGACATCAATTTTATTCTGGAACCCTGTGGCCTGGGAACATAACAATGGTTTAATTGTGGAATCCTGTGGCCTGGGAACATGACTGAGGTTTGATTCTGGAACCCTGTGGCCTGGGAACATGACTGAGGTTTGATTCTGGAGCCCAGTGGCCTGGGAACATGTCTGAGGTTTGATTCTGGAACCCTGTGGCCTGGGAACCTTACTGAGGTTTGATTCTGGAAGCCTGTGGCCTGGAAACATGAGTGAGGTTTGATTCTAGAACCCTGTGGTGTGGGAACATGACTACGGTTTGATTTTGGAACCTTTTTGCCTGGGAACATGACTGAGCTTTTACTTTGGACCCCTCTGGCCTGGGAAAATGACTGAGGCTTGATTCTGGAACCCTGTGGCCTGGGAATATGACTGAGGTTTGATTCTGGAAGCTTGTTACCTGGGAACATGACATCGGTTTGGTTCTGGAACCCTGTGGCCTGGGAATATGACATCAATTAGATTGTGAAACGCTGTATCCTGGGAACATGACGGAGGTTTGATTCTGCAATCCTGTGGCCTGGGAACATGACTGAGGTTTGATTCTGGAAACTTGTATCGTGGGAACATGTCTGAGGTTTGATTCTGGAACCCAGTTACCTGGGAACATGTCTGAGGTTTGATTCTGGAACCCTATTACCTGGGAACATGTCTGAGGTTTGATTCTGGAACCCTGTTACCTGGGAACATGTCTGCGGTTTGATTCTGGAACCCTGTTACCTAGGAACATGTCTGAGGTTTAATTCTGGAATCTTGTGGCATGGGAACATCACATCGGTTTGGTTCTGGAGCCCTGTGGCCTGGGAATATGACATCAATTTGATTGTGGAACGCTGTATTCTGGGAACATGACGTAGGTTTCATTCTGGAATCCTGTGGCCTGGGAACATGACTGAGGTTTGATTCTGGACCCTTGTATCGTGGGAACATGTGTGAGGTTTGATTCTGGAACGCTGTGGCCTGGGAACATGACTGAGGTTTGATTCTGGAACCCAGTGGCCTGGGAACATATCTGAGGTTTGATTCTGGAACCCTGTGGCCTGGGAACCTTACTGAGGTTTGATTCTGGAAGCCTCTGGCCTGGAATCATGAGTGAGGTTTGATTCTAGAACCCTGTGTTGTGGGAACATGACTAAGGTTTGATTTTGGAACCCTGTTGCCTGGGAACATGACTGAGCTTTTACTTTCGAACCCTCTGGCCTGGGAAAATGACTGAGGCTTGATTCTGGAAGCCTGTGGCCTGGGAATATGACTGAGGTTTGATTCTGGAACCCTGTTACCTGGGAACATGTCTGAGGTTTGATTCTGGAAGCTTGTTACCTGGGAACATGACATCGGTTTGGTTCTGGAACCCTGTGGCCTGGGAATATGACATCAATTTGAATGTGGAACGCTGTATCCTGGGGACATGACGGAGGTTTGATTCTGGAATCCTGTGGCCTGGGAACATGACTGAGGTTTAATTCTGGAACCTTGTGACGTGGGAACATGTCTGAGGTTTGATTCTGGAACCCTGTTACCTGGGAACATGTCTGAGGTTTGCTTCTGGAAGCTTGTGGCCTGGGAAAATGACATCGATTTGGTTCTAGAACCCTGTGGCCTGGGAATATGACATCAATTTGATTGTGGAACGCTGTATCCTGGGAACATGACGGAGGTTTGACTCTGGAATCCTGTGGCCTGCGAACATGACTCAGGTTTGATTCTGGAACCTTGTATCGTGGGAACATGTCTTAGGTTTGATTCTGGAAACCTGTTACCTGGGAACATGTCTGAGGTTTGATTCTGGAACCCTGTTACCTGGGAACGTGTCTGAGGTTTGATTCTGGAAGCTTGTGGCCTGGGAACATGACATCGGTTTGGTTCTGGAACCCTGTGGCCTGGGAATATGACATCAATTTGATTGTGGAACGCTGTATCCTGGGAACATGAAGGAGGTTTGATTCTGGAATCCTGTGGCCTGGGAACATGACTGAGGTTTGATTCTGGAACCCTGTTACCTGGGAACATGTCTGAGGTTTGATTCTGGAGCCCTGTTACCTGGGAACATGTCTGAGGTTTGATTCTGGAACCCTGTTACCTGGGAACATGTCTGAGGTTTGATTCTGGAAGCTTGTGGCCTGGGAACATGACATCGGTTTGGTTCTGGAACCCTGTGGCCTGGGAATATGACATCAATTTGATTGTGGAACGCTGTATCCTGGGAACATGACGGAGGTTGGATTCTGGAATCCTGTGGCCTGCGAACATGACTCAGGTTTGATTCTGGAACCTTGTATCGTGGGAACATGTCTTAGGTTTGATTCTGGAAACCTGTTACCTGGGAACATGTCTGAGGTTTGATTCTGGAACCCTGTTACCTGGGAACATGTCTCAGGTTTGATTTTGGAAGCTTGTGGCCTGGGAACATGACATCGGTTTGGTTCTGGAACCCTGTGGCCTGGGAATATGACATCAATTTGATTGTGGAACGCTGTATCCTGGGAACATGACGGAGGTTTGATTCTGGAATCCTGTGGCCTGGGAACATGACTGAGGTTTATTCTGGAACCTTGTGACGTGGGAACATGTCTGAGGTTTGATTCTGGAACCCTGTTACCTGGGAACATGTCTGAAGTTTGATTCTAGAAGCTTGTGGCCTGGGAACATGACATCGGTTTGGTTCTGGAACCCTGTGGCCTGGGAATATGACATCAATTTGATTGTGGAACGCTGTATCCTGGGAACATGACGGAGGTTTGATTCTGGAATCCTGTGGCCTGGGAACATGACTGAGGTTTATTCTGGAACCTTGTGACGTGGGAACATGTCTGAGGTTTGATTCTGGAACCCTGTTACCTGGGAACATGTCTGAAGTTTGATTCTAGAAGCTTGTGGCCTGGGAACATGACATCGGTTTGGTTCTGGAACCCTGTGGCCTGGGAATATGACATCAATTTGATTGTGGAACGCTGTATCCTGGGAACATGACGGAGGTTTGATTCTGGAATCCTGTGGCCTGGGAACATGACTGAGGTTTCATTCTGGAACCTTGTGACGTGGGAACGTGTCTGAGGTTTGATTCTGGAACCCTGTTACCTGGGAACATGTCTGAGGTTTGATTCTGGAAGCTTGTGGCCTGGGAACATGACATCGGTTTGGTTCTAGAACCCTGTGGCCTGGGAACATGTCTGAGGTTTTATTCTGGAACCCTGTGGCCTGGGAACCTTACTGAGGTTTGATTCTGGAAGCCTGTGGCCTGGAAACATGAGTGAGGTTTGATTCTAGATCCCTGTGGTGTGGGAACATGACTAAAGTTTGATTTTGGAACCCTTTTGCCTGGGAACATGACTGAGCTTTTCCTTTGGAACCCTCTGGCCTGGGAAAATGACTGAGGCTTGATTCTGGAACCCTGTGGCCTGGGAACATGTCTGAGGTTTGATTCTGAAAACTTGTGGCCCGGACACATGACATCGGTTTGATTCTGGAAACCTATGGCCTGGGAATATGACATCAATTTTATTCTGGAACCCTGTGGCCTGGGAACATAACAATGGTTTAATTGTGGAATCCTGTGGCCTGGGAACATGACTGAGGTTTGATTCTGGAACCCTGTGGCCTGGGAACATGACTGAGGTTTGATTCTGGAGCCCAGTGGCCTGGGAACATGTCTGAGGTTTGATTCTGGAACCCTGTGGCCTGGGAACCTTACTGAGGTTTGATTCTGGAAGCCTGTGGCCTGGAAACATGAGTGAGGTTTGATTCTAGAACCCTGTGGTGTGGGAACATGACTACGGTTTGATTTTGGAACCTTTTTGCCTGGGAACATGACTGAGCTTTTACTTTGGACCCCTCTGGCCTGGGAAAATGACTGAGGCTTGATTCTGGAACCCTGTGGCCTGGGAATATGACTGAGGTTTGATTCTGGAAGCTTGTTACCTGGGAACATGACATCGGTTTGGTTCTGGAACCCTGTGGCCTGGGAATATGACATCAATTAGATTGTGAAACGCTGTATCCTGGGAACATGACGGAGGTTTGATTCTGCAATCCTGTGGCCTGGGAACATGACTGAGGTTTGATTCTGGAAACTTGTATCGTGGGAACATGTCTGAGGTTTGATTCTGGAACCCAGTTACCTGGGAACATGTCTGAGGTTTGATTCTGGAACCCTATTACCTGGGAACATGTCTGAGGTTTGATTCTGGAACCCTGTTACCTGGGAACATGTCTGCGGTTTGATTCTGGAACCCTGTTACCTAGGAACATGTCTGAGGTTTAATTCTGGAATCTTGTGGCATGGGAACATCACATCGGTTTGGTTCTGGAGCCCTGTGGCCTGGGAATATGACATCAATTTGATTGTGGAACGCTGTATTCTGGGAACATGACGTAGGTTTCATTCTGGAATCCTGTGGCCTGGGAACATGACTGAGGTTTGATTCTGGACCCTTGTATCGTGGGAACATGTGTGAGGTTTGATTCTGGAACGCTGTGGCCTGGGAACATGACTGAGGTTTGATTCTGGAACCCAGTGGCCTGGGAACATATCTGAGGTTTGATTCTGGAACCCTGTGGCCTGGGAACCTTACTGAGGTTTGATTCTGGAAGCCTCTGGCCTGGAATCATGAGTGAGGTTTGATTCTAGAACCCTGTGTTGTGGGAACATGACTAAGGTTTGATTTTGGAACCCTGTTGCCTGGGAACATGACTGAGCTTTTACTTTCGAACCCTCTGGCCTGGGAAAATGACTGAGGCTTGATTCTGGAAGCCTGTGGCCTGGGAATATGACTGAGGTTTGATTCTGGAACCCTGTTACCTGGGAACATGTCTGAGGTTTGATTCTGGAAGCTTGTTACCTGGGAACATGACATCGGTTTGGTTCTGGAACCCTGTGGCCTGGGAATATGACATCAATTTGAATGTGGAACGCTGTATCCTGGGGACATGACGGAGGTTTGATTCTGGAATCCTGTGGCCTGGGAACATGACTGAGGTTTAATTCTGGAACCTTGTGACGTGGGAACATGTCTGAGGTTTGATTCTGGAACCCTGTTACCTGGGAACATGTCTGAGGTTTGCTTCTGGAAGCTTGTGGCCTGGGAAAATGACATCGATTTGGTTCTAGAACCCTGTGGCCTGGGAATATGACATCAATTTGATTGTGGAACGCTGTATCCTGGGAACATGACGGAGGTTTGACTCTGGAATCCTGTGGCCTGCGAACATGACTCAGGTTTGATTCTGGAACCTTGTATCGTGGGAACATGTCTTAGGTTTGATTCTGGAAACCTGTTACCTGGGAACATGTCTGAGGTTTGATTCTGGAACCCTGTTACCTGGGAACGTGTCTGAGGTTTGATTCTGGAAGCTTGTGGCCTGGGAACATGACATCGGTTTGGTTCTGGAACCCTGTGGCCTGGGAATATGACATCAATTTGATTGTGGAACGCTGTATCCTGGGAACATGAAGGAGGTTTGATTCTGGAATCCTGTGGCCTGGGAACATGACTGAGGTTTGATTCTGGAACCCTGTTACCTGGGAACATGTCTGAGGTTTGATTCTGGAGCCCTGTTACCTGGGAACATGTCTGAGGTTTGATTCTGGAACCCTGTTACCTGGGAACATGTCTGAGGTTTGATTCTGGAAGCTTGTGGCCTGGGAACATGACATCGGTTTGGTTCTGGAACCCTGTGGCCTGGGAATATGACATCAATTTGATTGTGGAACGCTGTATCCTGGGAACATGACGGAGGTTGGATTCTGGAATCCTGTGGCCTGCGAACATGACTCAGGTTTGATTCTGGAACCTTGTATCGTGGGAACATGTCTTAGGTTTGATTCTGGAAACCTGTTACCTGGGAACATGTCTGAGGTTTGATTCTGGAACCCTGTTACCTGGGAACATGTCTCAGGTTTGATTTTGGAAGCTTGTGGCCTGGGAACATGACATCGGTTTGGTTCTGGAACCCTGTGGCCTGGGAATATGACATCAATTTGATTGTGGAACGCTGTATCCTGGGAACATGACGGAGGTTTGATTCTGGAATCCTGTGGCCTGGGAACATGACTGAGGTTTATTCTGGAACCTTGTGACGTGGGAACATGTCTGAGGTTTGATTCTGGAACCCTGTTACCTGGGAACATGTCTGAAGTTTGATTCTAGAAGCTTGTGGCCTGGGAACATGACATCGGTTTGGTTCTGGAACCCTGTGGCCTGGGAATATGACATCAATTTGATTGTGGAACGCTGTATCCTGGGAACATGACGGAGGTTTGATTCTGGAATCCTGTGGCCTGGGAACATGACTGAGGTTTAATTCTGGAACCTTGTGACGTGGGAACGTGTCTGAGGTTTGATTCTGGAACCCTGTTACCTGGGAACATGTCTGAGGTTTGCTTCTGGAAGCTTGTGGCCTGGGAACATGACATCGGTTTGGTTCCAGAACCCTGTGGCCTGGGAACATGTCTGAGGTTTTATTCTGGAACCCTGTGGCCTGGGAACATGTCTGAGGTTTGATTCTGAAAACTTGTGGCCCGGACACATGACATCGGTTTGATTCTGGAAACCTATGGCCTGGGAATATGACATCAATTTTATTCTGGAACCCTGTGGCCTGGGAACATAACAATGGTTTAATTGTGGAATCCTGTGGCCTGGGAACATGACTGAGGTTTGATTCTGGAACCCTGTGGCCTAGGAACATGACTGAGGTTTCATTCTGGAACCCAGTGGCCTGGGAACATGTCTGAGGTTTGATTCTGGAACCCTGTGGCCTGGGAACCTTACTGAGGTTTGATTCTGGAAGCCTGTGGCCTGGAAACATGAGTGAGGTTTGATTCTAGAACCCTGTGGTGTGGGAATATGACTACGGTTTGATTTTGGAACCTTTTTGCCTGGGAACATGACTGAGCTTTTACTTTGGACCCCTCTGGCCTGGGAAAATGACTGAGGCTTGATTCTGGAACCCTGTGGCCTGGGAATATGACTGAGGTTTGATTCTGGAAGCTTGTTACCTGGGAACATGACATCGGTTTGGTTCTGGAACCCTGTGGCCTGGGAATATGACATCAATTAGATTGTGAAACGCTGTATCCTGGGAACATGACGGAGGTTTGATTCTGCAATCCTGTGGCCTGGGAACATGACTGAGGTTTGATTCTGGAAACTTGTATCGTGGGAACATGTCTGAGGTTTGATTCTGGAACCCAGTTATCTGGGAACATGTCTGAGGTTTGATTCTGGAACCCTATTACCTGGGAACATGTCTGAGGTTTGATTCTGGAAGCTTGTTACCTGGGAAGATGACAGCGGTTTGGTTCTGGAACACTGTGGCCTGGGAATATGACATCAATTTGATTGTGGAACGCTGTATCCTGGGGACATGACAGAGGTTTGATTCTGGAACCCTCCGGCCTGGGAATATGACTGAGGTTTGATTGTGAAACACTTTGTCCCGGGATCATGACTGTGGTTTGATTCTGGAACCCTGTGCCCTGGGAACATGACTGAGCCTTGACTATGGAACCTGTGGCCTGGGAATATGACATCGGTTTGGTTGTGGAACGCTGTGCCCTGGGAACATGACTGAGGTTTAATTCTGGAACCTTGTGTGGTGGGAACATATCTGAGGTTTGATTCTGGAACCCTGTTACCTGGGAACATGTCTGAGGTTTGATTCTGGAAGCTTGTGGCCTGAGAACATGACATCGGTTAGGTTCTGGAACCCTGTGGCCTGGGAATATGACATCAATTTTATTGTGGAACGCTATATCCTGGGAACTTGACGGAGGTTTGATTCTGGAATCCTGTGCCCTGGGAACATGACGGAGGTTTGATTCTGGAACCCTGTTACCTGGGAACATGTCTGAAGTTTGATTCAGGAAACTTGTGGCCTGGGAATATGACATCGGTTTGGTTGTAGAACCCTGTGCCCTGGGAACGTGACTGAGCCTTGACTGTGGAATGCTGTGGCCTGGGAATATGATATCGGTTTGGTTGTAGAACCCTTTGCCTTGGGAACATGACTGAGGTTTAATTCTGGAACCTTTGTCGTGGGAACATGTCTGAGGTTTGTTTCTGGAAACCTGTTACCTGGAACATGTCTGAGGTTTGATTCTGGAAACTTGTGGCCTGGGAACATGACATCGGTGTGGTTCTGGAACCCAGTGGCCTGGGAAGATAACATCAATTTGATTGTGGAACCCTGTGGCCTGGGAACATGACATCGGTTTGGTTGTGGAACCCTGTGCCCTGGGAACATGACTAAGGTTTAATTCTGGAAACTTGTGTCGTGGGAACATGTCTGAGGTTTGATTCTGGAACCCTGTTACCTAGGAACATGTCTGAGGTTTAATTCTGGAATCTTGTGGCATGGGAACATCACATCGGTTTGGTTCTGGAGCCCTGTGGCCTGGGAATATGACATCAATTTGATTGTGGAACGCTGTATCCTGGGAACATGACGGAGGTTTGATTCTGGAATCCTGTGGCCTGGGAACATGACTGAGGTTTGATTCTGGAACCTTGTATCGTGGGAACATGTCTGAGGTTTGATTCTGGAACCCAGTTACCTGGGAACATGTCTGAGGTTTGATTCTGGAACCCTATTACCTGGGAACATGTCTGTGGTTTGATTCTGGAATCTTGTTACCTGGGAACATGACATCGGTTTGGTTCTGGAACACTGTGGCCTGGGAATATGACATCAATTTGATTGTGGAACGCTGTATCCTGGGAACATGACGGAGGTTTGATTCTGGAATCCTGTGGCCTGGGAACATGACTGAGGTTTGATTCTGGAACCTTGTATCGTGGGAACATGTCTGAGGTTTGATTCTTGAACCCTGTGGCCTGGGAACATGACTGAGGTTTGATTGTGGAACCCAGTGGCCTGGGAACATGTCTGAGATTTTATTCTGGAACCCTGTGGCCTTGGAACCTTACTGAGGTTTGATTTTGGAAGCCTGTGGCCTGGAAACTTGAGTGACGTTAGATTCTACAACCCTGTGGTGTGGGAACATGACTAAGGTTTGATTTTGGAACCCTTTTGCCTGGGAACATGACTGAGCTTTTACTTTGGACCCCTCTGGCCTGGGAAAATGACTGAGGCTTGATTCTGGAACCCTGTGGCCTGGGAATATGACTGAGGTTTGATTCTGGAACCCTGTTACCTGGGAACATGTCTGAGGTTTGATTCTGGAAGCTTGTATCGTGGGAACATGTCTGAGGTTTGATTCTGGAACCCTGTTACCTGGGAACATGTCTGAGGTTTGATTCTGGAACCCTGTTACCTGGGAACATGTCTGAGCTTTGATTCTGGACGCTTGTGGTCTGGGAACATGACATCGGTTTGGTTCTGGAACACTGTGGCCTGGGAATATGACATCAATTTGATTGTGGAACGCTGTATCCTGGGAACATGACGGAGGTTTGATACTGGAATCCTGTGGCCTGGGAACATGACTGAGGTTTGATTCTGGAACCTTGTATCATGGGAACATGTCTGAGGTTAGATTCTGGAACCCAGTTACCAGGGAATATGTCTGAGGTTTGATTCTGGAACCCTGTTACCTGGGAACATGTCTGTGTTTTGATTCTGGAATCTTGTTACTTGGGAACATGACATCGGTTTGATTCTGGAACCCTGTGGCCTGGGAATATGACATCAATTTGATTGTGGAACGCTGTATCCTGGGAACATGACGGAGGTTTGATTCTGGAATCCTGTGGCCTGGGAACATGACTGAGGTTTAATTCTGGAACCTTGTGACTTGAGAAAATGTCTGAGGTTTGATTCTGGAACCCTGTTACCTGGGAACATGTCTGAGGTTTGATTTTGGAAGCTTGTGGCCTGGGAACATGACATCGGTTTGGTTTTGGAACCCTGTGGCCTGGGAATATGACATCAATTTGATTGTGGAACGCTGTATCCTGGGAACATGACGGAGGTTTGATTCTGGAATCCTGTGGCCTGGGAACATGACTGAGGTTTGATTCTGGAACCTTGTATCGTGGGAACATGTCTGAGGTTTGATTCTGGAACCCAGTTACCTGGGAACATGTCTAAGGTTTGATTCTGGAACCCTATTACCTGGGAACATGTCTGAGGTTTGATTCTGGAACCCTGTTACCTGGGAACGTGTCTGAGGTTTGATTCTGGAAGCTTGTGGCCTGGGAACATGACATCGGTTTGGTTCTGGAACCCTGTGGCCTGGGAATATGCCATCAATTTGATTGTGGAACGCTGTATCCTGGGAACATGACGGAGGTTTGATTCTGGAATCCTGTGGCCTGGGAACATGACTGAGGTTTGATTCTGGAACCCTGTTACCTGGGAACATGTCTGAGGTTTGATTCTGGAGCCCTGTTACCTGGGAACATGTCTGAGGTTTGATTCTGGAACCCTGTTACCTGGGAACATGTCTGAGGTTTGATTCTGGAAGCTTGTGGCCTGGGAACATGACATCAGTTTGGTTCTGGAACCCTGTGGCCTGGGAATATGACATCAATTTGATTGTGGAACGCTGTATCCTGGGAACATGACGGAGGTTTGATTCTGGAATCCTGTGGCCTGGGAACATGACTGAGGTTTAATTCTGGAACCTTGTGACGTGGGAACGTGTCTGAAGTTTGATTCTGGAACCCTGTTACCTGGGAACATGTCTGAGGTTTGATTCTGGAACCCTGTGGCCTGGGAACATGACTGAGTTTTTATTCTGGAACCCTGTGGCCTGGGAACATGTCTGAGGTTTTATTCTGGAACCCTGTGGCCTGGGAACCTTACTGAGGTTTGATTCTGGAAGCCTGTGGCCTGGAAACATGAGTGAGGTTTGATTCTAGAACCCTGTGGTGTGGGAACATGACTAAAGTTTGATTTTGGAACCCTTTTGCCTGGGAACATGACTGAGCTTTTCCTTTGGAACCCTCTGGCCTGGGAAAATGACTGAGGCTTGATTCTGGAACCCTGTGGCCTGGGAACATGTCTGAGGTTTGATTCTGGAAACTTGTGGCGAGGACACATGACATCGGTTTGATTCCGGAAACCTATGGCCTGGCAATATGACATCAATTTTATTCTGGAACCCTGTGGCCTGGAAACATAACAATGGTTTGATTCTGGAACCCTGTGGCCTGGGAACATGACTGAGGTTTGATTCTGGAACCCAGTGGCCTGGGAACATGTCTGAGGTTTGATTCTGGAACCCTGCGGCCTGGGAACCTTACTGAGGTTTGATTCTGGAAGCCTGTGGCCTGGAAACATAACCCTGTGGCCTGGGAACATGACTGAGGTTTGATTCTGGAACCCTGTTACCTGGGAACATGTCTGAGGTTTGATTCTGGAACCCTGTTAGCTGGGAACATGTCTGAGGTTTGATTCTGGAAGCTTGTGGCCTGGGAACATGACATCGGTTTGGTTCTGGAACCCTGTGGCCTGGGAATATGACATCAATTTGATTGTGGAACGCTGTATCCTGGGAACATGACGGAGGTTTGATTCTGGAATCCTGTGGCCTGGGAACATGACTGAGGTTTGATTCTGGAACCCTGTTACCTGGGAACATGTCTGAGGTTTGATTCTGGAGCCCTGTTACCTGGGAACATGTCTGAGGTTTGATTCTGGAACCCTGTTACATGGGAACATGTCTGAGGTTTGATTCTGGAAGCTTGTGGCCTGGGAACATGACATCGGTTTGGTTCTGGAACCCTGTGGCCTGTGAACATGTCTGAGGTTTTATTCTGGAACCCTGTGGCCTGGGAACCTTACTGAGGTTTGATTCTGGAAGCCTGTGGCCTGGAAACATGAGTGAGGTTTGATTCTAGAACCCTGTGGTGTGGGAACATGACTAAAGTTTGATTTTGGAACCCTTTTGCCTGGGAACATGACTGAGCTTTTCCTTTGGAACCCTCTGGCCTGGGAAAATGACTGAGGCTTGATTCTGGAACCCTGTGGCCTGGGAACATGTCTGAGGTTTGATTCTGGAAACTTGTGGCGAGGACACATGACATCGGTTTGATTCCGGAAACCTATGGCCTGGGAATATGACATCAATTTTATTCTGGAACCCTGTGGCCTGGGAACATAACAATGGTTTAATTGTGGAATCCTGTGGCCTGGGAACATGACTGAGGTTTGATTCTGGAACCCTGTGGCCTGGGAACATGACTGAGGTTTGATTCTGGAACCCAGTGGCCTGGGAACATGTCTGAGGTTTGATTCTGGAACCCTGTGGCCTGGGAACCTTACTGAGGTTTGATTCTGGAAGCCTGTGGCCTGGAAATATAACCCTGTGGCCTGGGAACATGACTGAGGTTTGATTCTGGAACCCTGTTACCTGGGAACATGTCTGAGGTTTGATTCTGGAACCCTGTTAGCTGGGAACATGTCTGAGGTTTGATTCTGGAAGCTTGTTGCCTGGGAACATGACATCGGTTTGGTTCTGGAACCCTGTGGCCTGGGAATATGACATCAATTTGATTGTGGAACGCTGTATCCTGGGAACATGACGGAGGTTTGATTCTGGAATCCTGTGGCCTGGGAACATGACTGAGGTTTGATTCTGGAACCCTGTTACCTGGGAACATGTCTGAGGTTTGATTCTGGAGCCCTGTTACCTGGGAACATGTCTGATGTTTGATTCTGGAACCCTGTTACATGGGAACATGTCTGAGGTTTGATTCTGGAAGCTTGTGGCCTGGGAACATGACATCGGTTTGGTTCTGGAACCCTGTGGCCTGGGAATATGACATCAATTTGATTGTGGAACGCTGTATCCTGGGAACATGACGGAGGTTTGATTCTGGAATCCTGTGGCCTGGGAACATGACTGAGGTTTAATTCTGGAACCTTGTGACGTGGGAACGTGTCTGAGGTTTGATTCTGGAACCCTGTTACCTGGGAACATGTCTGAGGTTTGATTCTGGAAGCTTGTGGCCTGGGAACATGACATCGGTTTGGTTCTGGAACCCTGTGGCCTGGGAACATGTCTGAGTTTTTATTCTGGAACCCTGTGGCCTGGGAACCTTACTGAGGTTTGATTCTGGAAGCCTGTGGCCTGGAAACATGAGTGAGGTTTGATTCTAGAACCCTGTGGTGTGGGAACATGACTAAAGTTTGATTTTGGAACCCTTTTGCCTGGGAACATGACTGAGCTTTTCCTTTGGAACCCTCTGGCCTGGGAAAATGACTGAGGCTTGATTCTGGAACCCTGTGGCCTGGGAACATGTCTGAGGTTTGATTCTGGAAACTTGTGGCCAGGACACATGACATCGGTTTGATTCCGGAAACCTATGGCCTGGGAATATGACATCAATTTTATTCTGGAACCCTGTGGCCTGGGAACATAACAATGGTTTAATTGTGGAATCCTGTGGCCTGGGAACATGAATGAGGTTTGATTCTGGAACCTTGTATCGTGGGAACATATCTGAGGTTTGATTCTGGAACCCAGTTACCTGGGAACATGACTGAGGTTTGATTCTGGAACCCTGTTACCTGGGAACATGTCTGAGGTTTGATTCTGGAACCCTGTTACCTGGGAACATGTCTGAGGTTTGATTTTGGAAGCTTGTGGCCTGGGAACATGACATCGGTTCGGTTTTGGAACCCTGTGGCCTGGGAATATGACATCAATTAGATTGTGGAACGCTGTATCCTGGGAACATGACGGAGGTTTGATTCTGGAATCCTGTGGCCTGGGAACATGACTGAGGTTTGATTCTGGAACCTTGTATCGTGGGAACATGTCTGAGGTTTGATTCTAGAACCCATTTACCTGGGAACATGACTGAGATTTGATTCTGGAACCCTGTTACCTGGGAATATGTCTGAGGTTTGATTCTGGAAGCTTGTGGCCTGGGAACATGACATCGGTTTGGTTCTGGAACCCTGTGGCCTGGGAACATGTCTGAGGTTTTATTCTGGAACCCTGTGGCCTGGGAACCTTACTGAGGTTTGATTCTGGAAGCCTGTGGCCTGGAAACATGAGTGAGGTTTGATTCTAGAACCCTGTGGTGTGGGAACATGACTAAAGTTTGATTTTGGAACCCTTTTGCCTGGGAACATGACTGAGCTTTTACTTTGGAACCCTCTGGCCTGGGAAAATGACTGAGGATTGATTCTGGAACCCTGTGGCCTGGGAACATGTCTGAGGTTTGATTCTGGAAACTTGTGGCCAGGACACATGACATCGGTTTGATTCCGGAAACCTATGGCCTGGGAATATGACATCAATTTTATTCTGGAACCCTGTGGCCTGGGAACATAACAATGGTTTAATTGTGGAATCCTGTGGTCTGGGAACATGACTGAGGTTTGATTCTGGAACCCTGTGGCCTGGGAACATGACTGAGGTTTGATTCTGGAACCCAGTGGCCTGGGAACATGTCTGAGGTTTGATTCTGGAACCCTGTGGCCTGGGAACCTTACTGAGGTTTGATTCTGGAAGCCTGTGGCCTGGAAACATAAGTAAGGTTTGATTCTAGAACCCTGTGGTGTGGGAACATGACTAAGGTTTGATTTTGGAACCCTTTTGCCTGGGAACATGACTGAGCTTTTACTTTGGACCCCTCTGGCCTGGGAAAATGACTGAGGCTTGATTCTGGAAGCCTGTGGCCTGGGAATATGACTGAGGTTTGATTCTGGAACCCTGTTACCTAGGAACATGTCTGAGGTTTAATTCTGCAATCTTGTGGCATGGGAACATCACATCGGTTTGGTTCTGGAGCCCTGTGGCCTGGGAATATGACATCAATTTGTTTGTGGAACGCTGTATTCTGGGAACATGACGTAGGTTTCATTCTGGAATCCTGTGGCCTGGGAACATGACTGAGGTTTGATTCTGGACCCTTGTATCGTGGGAACATGTGTGAGGTTTGATTCTGGAACGCTGTGGCCTGGGAACATGACTGAGGTTTGATTCTGGAACCCAGTGGCCTGGGAACATATCTGAGGTTTGATTCTGGAACCCTGTGGCCTGGGAACCTTACTGAGGTTTGATTCTGGAAGCCTCTGGCCTGGAATCATGAGTGAGGTTTGATTCTAGAACCCTGTGTTGTGGGAACATGACTAAGGTTTGATTTTGGAACCCTGTTGCCTGGGAACATGACTGAGCTTTTACTTTCGAACCCTCTGGCCTGGGAAAATGACTGAGGCTTGATTCTGGAAGCCTGTGGCCTGGGAATATGACTGAGGTTTGATTCTGGAACCCTGTTACCTGGGAACATGTCTGAGGTTTGATTCTGGAAGCTTGTTACCTGGGAACATGACATCGGTTTGGTTCTGGAACCCTGTGGCCTGGGAATATGACATCAATTTGAATGTGGAACGCTGTATCCTGGGGACATGACGGAGGTTTGATTCTGGAATCCTGTGGCCTGGGAACATGACTGAGGTTTAATTCTGGAACCTTGTGACGTGGGAACATGTCTGAGGTTTGATTCTGGAACCCTGTTACCTGGGAACATGTCTGAGGTTTGCTTCTGGAAGCTTGTGGCCTGGGAAAATGACATCGATTTGGTTCTAGAACCCTGTGGCCTGGGAATATGACATCAATTTGATTGTGGAACGCTGTATCCTGGGAACATGACGGAGGTTTGACTCTGGAATCCTGTGGCCTGCGAACATGACTCAGGTTTGATTCTGGAACCTTGTATCGTGGGAACATGTCTTAGGTTTGATTCTGGAAACCTGTTACCTGGGAACATGTCTGAGGTTTGATTCTGGAACCCTGTTACCTGGGAACGTGTCTGAGGTTTGATTCTGGAAGCTTGTGGCCTGGGAACATGACATCGGTTTGGTTCTGGAACCCTGTGGCCTGGGAATATGACATCAATTTGATTGTGGAACGCTGTATCCTGGGAACATGAAGGAGGTTTGATTCTGGAATCCTGTGGCCTGGGAACATGACTGAGGTTTGATTCTGGAACCCTGTTACCTGGGAACATGTCTGAGGTTTGATTCTGGAGCCCTGTTACCTGGGAACATGTCTGAGGTTTGATTCTGGAACCCTGTTACCTGGGAACATGTCTGAGGTTTGATTCTGGAAGCTTGTGGCCTGGGAACATGACATCGGTTTGGTTCTGGAACCCTGTGGCCTGGGAATATGACATCAATATGATTGTGGAACGCTGTATCCTGGGAACATGACGGAGGTTTGATTCTGGAATCCTGTGGCCTGGGAACATGACTGAGGTTTAATTCTGGAACCTTGTGACGTGGGAACGTGTCTGAGGTTTGATTCTGGAACCCTGTTACCTGGGAACATGTCTGAGGTTTGATTCTGGAAGCTTGTGGCCTGGGAACATGACATCGGTTTGGTTCTGGAACCCTGTGGCCTGGGAACATGTCTGAGGTTTTATTCTGGAACCCTGTGGCCTGGGAACCTTACGGAGGTTTGATTCTGGAAGCCTGTGGCCTGGAAACATGAGTGAGGTTTGATTCTAGAACCCTGTGGTGTGGGAACATGACTAAAGTTTGATTTTGGAACCCTTTTGCCTGGGAACATGACTGAGCTTTTCCTTTGGAACCCTCTGGCCTGGGAAAATGACTGAGGCTTGATTCTGGAACCCTGTGGCCTGGGAACATGTCTGAGGTTTGATTCTGGAAACTTGTGGCCAGGACACATGACATCGATTTGATTCCGGAAACCTATGGCCTGGGAATATGACATCAATTTTATTCTGGAACCCTGTGGCCTGGGAACATAACAATGGTTTAATTGTGGAATCCTGTGGCCTGGGAACATGACTGAGGTTTGATTCTGGAACCTTGTATCGTGGGAACATGTCTGAGGTTTGATTCTGGAACCCAGTTACCTGGGAACATGACTGAGGTTTGATTCTGGAACCCTGTTACCTGGGAACATGTCTGAGGTTTGATTCTGGAACCCTGTTACCTGGGAACATGTCTGAGGTTTGATTTTGGAAGCTTGTGGCCTGGGAACATGACATCGGTTCGGTTTTGGAACCCTGTGGCCTGGGAATATGACATCAATTAGATTGTGGAACGCTGTATCCTGGGAACATGACGGAGGTTTGATTCTGGAATCCTGTGGCCTGGGAACATGACTGAGGTTTGATTCTGGAACCTTGTATCGTGGGAACATGTCTGAGGTTTGATTCTGGAACCCAGTTACCTGGGAACATGACTGAGGTTTCATTCTGGAACCCTGTTACCTGGGAACATGTCTGAGGTTTGATTCTGGAAGCTTGTGGCCTGGGAACATGACATCGGTTTGGTTCTGGAACCCTGTGGCCTGGGAACATGTCTGAGGTTTTATTCTGGAACCCTGTGGCCTGGGAACCTTACTGAGGTTTGATTCTGGAAGCCTGTGGCCTGGAAACATGAGTGAGGTTTGATTCTAGAACCCTGTGGTGTGGGAACATGACTAAAGTTTGATTTTGGAACCCTTTTGCCTGGGAACATGACTGAGCTTTTACTTTGGAACCCTCTGGCCTGGGAAAATGACTGAGGCTTGATTCTGGAACCCTGTGGCCTGGGAACATGTCTGAGGTTTGATTCTGGAAACTTGTGGCCAGGACACATGACATCGGTTTGATTCCGGAAACCTATGGCCTGGGAATATGACATCAATTTTATTCTGGAACCCTGTGGCCTGGGAACATAACAATGGTTTAATTGTGGAATCCTGTGGTCTGGGAACATGACTGAGGTTTGATTCTGGAACCTTGTATCGTGGGAACATGTCTGAGGTTTGATTCTGGAACCCAGTTACCTGGGAACATGACTGAGGTTTGATTCTGGAACCCTGTTACCTGGGAACATGTCTGAGGTTTGATTCTGGAAGCTTGTGGCCTGGGAACATGACATCGGTTTGGTTCTGGAACCCTGTGGCCTGGGAACATGTCTGAGGTTTTATTCTGGAACCCTGTGGCCTGGGAACCTTACTGAGGTTTGATTCTGGAAGCCTGTGGCCTGGAAACATGAGTGAGGTTTGATTCTAGAACCCTGTGGTGTGGGAACATGACTAAAGTTTGATTTTGGAACCCTTTTGCCTGGGAACATGACTGAGCTTTTACTTTGGAACCCTCTGGCCTGGGAAAATGACTGAGGCTTGATTCTGGAACCCTGTGGCCTGGGAACATGTCTGAGGTTTGATTCTGGAAACTTGTGGCCAGGACACATGACATCGGTTTGATTCCGGAAACCTATGGCCTGGGAATATGACATCAATTTTATTCTGGAACCCTGTGGCCTGGGAACATAACAATGGTTTAATTGTGGAATCCTGTGGTCTGGGAACATGACTGAGGTTTGATTCTGGAACCCTGTGGCCTGGGAACATGACTGAGGTTTGATTCTGGAACCCAGTGGCCTGGGAACATGTCTGAGGTTTGATTCTGGAACCCTGTGGCCTGGGAACCTTACTGAGGTTTGATTCTGGAAGCCTGTGGCCTGGAAACATAAGTGAGGTTTGATTCTAGAACCCTGTGGTGTGGGAACATGACTAAGGTTTGATTTTGGAACCCTTTTGCCTGGGAACATGACTGAGCTTTTACTTTGGACCCCTCTGGCCTGGGAAAATGACTGAGGCTTGATTCTGGAAGCCTGTGGCCTGGGAATATGACTGAGGTTTGATTCTGGAACCCTGTTACCTGGGAACATGTCTGAGGTTTGATTCTGGAAGCTTGTTACCTGGGAACATGACATCGGTTTGGTTCTGGAACACTGTGGCCTGGGAATATGACATCAATTTGATTGTGGAACGCTGTATCCTGGGAACATGACGGAGGTTTGATTCTGGAATCCTGTGGCCTGGGAACATGACTGAGGTTTAATTCTGGAACCTTGTGACGTGGGAACATGTCTGAGGTTTGATTCTGGAACCCAGTTACCTGGGAACATGTCTGAGGTTTGATTCTGGAACCCTGTTACCTGGGAACATGTCTGCGGTTTGATTCTGGAACCCTGTTACCTAGGAACATGTCTGAGGTTTAATTCTGCAATCTTGTGGCATGGGAACATCACATCGGTTTGGTTCTGGAGCCCTGTGGCCTGGGAATATGACATCAATTTGATTGTGGAACGCTGTATTCTGGGAACATGACGTAGGTTTCATTCTGGAATCCTGTGGCCTGGGAACATGACTGAGGTTTGATGCTGGACCCTTGTATCGTGGGAACATGTGTGAGGTTTGATTCTGGAACGCTGTGGCCTGGGAACATGACTGAGGTTTGATTCTGGAACCCAGTGGCCTGGGAACATATCTGAGGTTTGATTCTGGAACCCTGTGGCCTGGGAACCTTACTGAGGTTTGATTCTGGAAGCCTCTGGCCTGGAATCATGAGTGAGGTTTGATTCTAGAACCCTGTGTTGTGGGAACATGACTAAGGTTTGATTTTGGAACCCTGTTGCCTGGGAACATGACTGAGCTTTTACTTTCGAACCCTCTGGCCTGGGAAAATGACTGAGGCTTGATTCTGGAAGCCTGTGGCCTGGGAATATGACTGAGGTTTGATTCTGGAACCCTGTTACCTGGGAACATGTCTGAGGTTTGATTCTGGAATCTTGTTACCTGGGAACATGACATCGGTTTGGTTCTGGAACCCTGTGGCCTGGGAATATGACATCAATTTGAATGTGGAACGCTGTATCCTGGGGACATGACGGAGGTTTGATTCTGGAATCCTGTGGCCTGGGAACATGACTGAGGTTTAATTCTGGAACCTTGTGACGTGGGAACATGTCTGAGGTTTGATTCTGGAACCCTGTTACCTGGGAACATGTCTGAGGTTTGCTTCTGGAAGCTTGTGGCCTGGGAAAATGACATCGATTTGGTTCTAGAACCCTGTGGCCTGGGAATATGACATCAATTTGATTGTGGAACGCTGTATCCTGGGAACATGACGGAGGTTTGACTCTGGAATCCTGTGGCCTGCGAACATGACTCAGGTTTGATTCTGGAACCTTGTATCGTGGGAACATGTCTTAGGTTTGATTCTGGAAACCTGTTACCTGGGAACATGTCTGAGGTTTGATTCTGGAACCCTGTTACCTGGGAACGTGTCTGAGGTTTGATTCTGGAAGCTTGTGGCCTGGGAACATGACATCGGTTTGGTTCTGGAACCCTGTGGCCTGGGAATATGACATCAATTTGATTGTGGAACGCTGTATCCTGGGAACATGAAGGAGGTTTGATTCTGGAATCCTGTGGCCTGGGAACATGACTGAGGTTTGATTCTGGAACCCTGTTACCTGGGAACATGTCTGAGGTTTGATTCTGGAGCCCTGTTACCTGGGAACATGTCTGAGGTTTGATTCTGGAACCCTGTTACCTGGGAACATGTCTGAGGTTTGATTCTGGAAGCTTGTGGCCTGGGAACATGACATCGGTTTGGTTCTGGAACCCTGTGGCCTGGGAACATGTCTGAGGTTTTATTCTGGAACCCTGTGGCCTGGGAACCTTACTGAGGTTTGATTCTGGAAGCCTGTGGCCTGGAAACATGAGTGAGGTTTGATTCTAGAACCCTGTGGTGTGGGAACATGACTAAAGTTTGATTTTGGAACCCTTTTGCCTGGGAACATGACTGAGCTTTTTCTTTGGAACCCTCTGGCCTGGGAAAATGACTGAGGCTTGATTCTGGAACCCTGTGGCCTGGGAACATGTCTGAGGTTTGATTCTGGAAACTTGTGGCGAGGACACATGACATCGGTTTGATTCCGGAAACCTATGGCCTGGGAATATGACATCAATTTTTTTCTGGAACCCTGTGGCCTGGGAACATAACAATGGTTTAATTGTGGAATCCTGTGGCCTGGGAACATGACTGAGGTTTGATTCTGGAACCCTGTGGCCTGGGAACATGACTGAGGTTTGATTCTGGAACCCAGTGGCCTGGGAACATGTCTGAGGTTTGATTCTGGAACCCTGTGGCCTGGGAACCTTACTGAGGTTTGATTCTGGAAGCCTGTGGCCTGGAAACATAACCCTGTGGCCTGGGAACATGACTGAGGTTTGATTCTGGAACCCTGTTACCTGGGAACATGTCTGAGGTTTGATTCTGGAACCCTGTTAGCTGGGAACATGTCTGAGGTTTGATTCTGGAAGCTTGTTGCCTGGGAACATGACATCGGTTTGGTTCTGGAACCCTGTGGCCTGGGAATATGACATCAATTTGATTGTGGAACGCTGTATCCTGGGAACATGACGGAGGTTTGATTCTGGAATCCTGTGGCCTGGGAACATGACTGAGGTTTGATTCTGGAACCCTGTTACCTGGGAACATGTCTGAGGTTTGATTCTGGAGCCCTGTTACCTGGGAACATGTCTGAGGTTTGATTCTGGAACCCTGTTACATGGGAACATGTCTGAGGTTTGATTCTGGAAGCTTGTGGCCTGGGAACATGACATCGGTTTGGTTCTGGAACCCTGTGGCCTGGGAATATGACATCAATTTGATTGTGGAACGCTGTATCCTGGGAACATGACGGAGGTTTGATTCTGGAATACTGTGGCCTGGGAACATGACTGAGGTTTAATTCTGGAACCTTGTGACGTGGGAACGTGTCTGAGGTTTGATTCTGGAACCCTGTTACCTGGGAACATGTCTGAGGTTTGATTCTGGAAGCTTGTGTCCTGGGAACATGACATCGGTTTGGTTCTGGAACCCTGTGGCCTGGGAACATGTCTGAGGTTTTATTCTGGAACCCTGTGGCCTGGGAACCTTACGGAGGTTTGATTCTGGAAGCCTGTGGCCTGGAAACATGAGTGAGGTTTGATTCTAGAACCCTGTGGTGTGGGAACATGACTAAAGTTTGATTTTGGAACCCTTTTGCCTGGGAACATGACTGAGCTTTTCCTTTGGAACCCTCTGGCCTGGGAAAATGACTGAGGCTTGATTCTGGAACCCTGTGGCCTGGGAACATGTCTGAGGTTTGATTCTGGAAACTTGTGGCCAGGACACATGACATCGGTTTGATTCCGGAAACCTATGGCCTGGGAATATGACATCAATTTTATTCTGGAACCCTGTGGCCTGGGAACATAACAATGGTTTAATTGTGGAATCCTGTGGCCTGGGAACATGACTGAGGTTTGATTCTGGAACCTTGTATCGTGGGAACATGTCTGAGGTTTGATTCTGGAACCCAGTTACCTGGGAACATGACTGAGGTTTGATTCTGGAACCCTGTTACCTGGGAACATGTCTGAGGTTTGATTCTGGAACCCTGTTACCTGGGAACATGTCTGAGGTTTGATTTTGGAAGCTTGTGGCCTGGGAACATGACATCGGTTCGGTTTTGGAACCCTGTGGCCTGGGAATATGACATCAATTAGATTGTGGAACGCTGTATCCTGGGAACATGACGGAGGTTTGATTCTGGAATCCTGTGGCCTGGGAACATGACTGAGGTTTGATTCTGGAACCTTGTATCGTGGGAACATGTCTGAGGTTTGATTCTGGAACCCAGTTACCTGGGAACATGACTGAGGTTTGATTCTGGAACCCTGTTACCTGGGAACATGTCTGAGGTTTGATTCTGGAAGCTTGTGGCCTGGGAACATGACATCGGTTTGGTTCTGGAACCCTGTGGCCTGGGAACATGTCTGAGGTTTTATTCTGGAACCCTGTGGCCTGGGAACCTTACTGAGGTTTGATTCTGGAAGCCTGTGGCCTGGAAACATGAGTGAGGTTTGATTCTAGAACCCTGTGGTGTGGGAACATGACTAAAGTTTGATTTTGGAACCCTTTTCCCTGGGAACATGACTGAGCTTTTACTTTGGAACCCTCTGGCCTGGGAAAATGACTGAGGCTTGATTCTGGAACCCTGTGGCCTGGGAACATGTCTGAGGTTTGATTCTGGAAACTTGTGGCCCGGACACATGACATCGGTTTGATTCCGGAAACCTATGGCCTGGGAATATGACATCAATTTTTTTCTGGAACCCTGTGGCCTGGGAACATAACAATGGTTTAATTGTGGAATCCTGTGGTCTGGGAACATGACTGAGGTTTGATTCTGGAACCCTGTGGCCTGGGAACATGACTGAGGTTTGATTCTGGAACCCAGTGGCCTGGGAACATGTCTGAGGTTTGATTCTGGAACCCTGTGGCCTGGGAACCTTACTGAGGTTTGATTCTGGAAGCCTGTGGCCTGGAAACATAAGTGAGGTTTGATTCTAGAACCCTGTGGTGTGGGAACATGACTAAGGTTTGATTTTGGAACCCTTTTGCCTGGGAACATGACTGAGCTTTTACTTTGGACCCCTCTGGCCTGGGAAAATGACTGAGGCTTGATTCTGGAAGCCTGTGGCCTGGGAATATGACTGAGGTTTGATTCTGGAACCCTGTTACCTGGGAACATGTCTGAGGTTTGATTCTGGAAGCTTGTTACCTGGGAACATGACATCGGTTTGGTTCTGGAACACTGTGGCCTGGGAATATGACATCAATTTGATTGTGGAACGCTGTATCCTGGGAACATGACGGAGGTTTGATTCTGGAATCCTGTGGCCTGGGAACATGACTGAGGTTTAATTCTGGAACCTTGTGACGTGGGAACATGTCTGAGGTTTGATTCTGGAACCCAGTTACCTGGGAACATGTCTGAGGTTTGATTCTGGAACCCTGTTACCTGGGAACATGTCTGCGGTTTGATTCTGGAACCCTGTTACCTAGGAACATGTCTGAGGTTTAATTCTGGAATCTTGTGGCATGGGAACATCACATCGGTTTGGTTCTGGAGCCCTGTGGCCTGGGAATATGACATCAATTTGATTGTGGAACGCTGTATTCTGGGAACATGACGTAGGTTTCATTCTGGAATCCTGTGGCCTGGGAACATGACTGAGGTTTGATTCTGCACCCTTGTATCGTGGGAACATGTGTGAGGTTTGATTCTGGAACGCTGTGGCCTGGGAACATGACTGAGGTTTGATTCTGGAACCCAGTGGCCTGGGAACATATCTGAGGTTTGATTCTGGAACCCTGTGCCTTGGAACCTTACTGAGGTTTGATTCTGGAAGCCTCTGGCCTGGAATCATGAGTGAGGTTTGATTCTAGAACCCTGTGTTGTGGGAACATGACTAAGGTTTGATTTTGGAACCCTGTTGCCTGGGAACATGACTGAGCTTTTACTTTCGAACCCTCTGGCCTGGGAAAATGACTGAGGCTTGATTCTGGAAGCCTGTGGCCTGGGAATATGACTGAGGTTTGATTCTGGAACCCTGTTACCTGGGAACATGTCTGAGGTTTGATTCTGGAAGCTTGTTACCTGGGAACATGACATCGGTTTGGTTCTGGAACCCTGTGGCCTGGGAATATAACATCAATTTGAATGTGGAACGCTGTATCCTGGGGACATGACGGAGGTTTGATTCTGGAATCCTGTGGCCTGGGAACATGACTGAGGTTTAATTCTGGAACCTTGTGACGTGGGAACATGTCTGAGGTTTGATTTTGGAACCCTGTTACCTGGGAACATGTCTGAGGTTTGCTTCTGGAAGCTTGTGGCCTGGGAAAATGACATCGATTTGGTTCTAGAACCCTGTGGCCTGGGAATATGACATCAATTTGATTGTGGAACGCTGTATCCTGGGAACATGACGGAGGTTTGACTCTGGAATCCTGTGGCCTGCGAACATGACTCAGGTTTGATTCTGGAACCTTGTATCGTGGGAACATGTCTTAGGTTTGATTCTGGAAACCTGTTACCTGGGAACATGTCTGAGGTTTGATTCTGGAACCCTGTTACCTGGGAACGTGTCTGAGGTTTGATTCTGGAAGCTTGTGGCCTGGGAACATGACATCGGTTTGGTTCTGGAACCCTGTGGCCTGGGAATATGACATCAATTTGATTGTGGAACGCTGTATCCTGGGAACATGAAGGAGGTTTGATTCTGGAATCCTGTGGCCTGGGAACATGACTGAGGTTTGATTCTGGAAACCTGTTACCTGGGAACATGTCTGAGGTTTGATTCTGGAGCCCTGTTACCTGGGAACATGTCTGAGGTTTGATTCTGGAACCCTGTTACCTGGGAACATGTCTGAGGTTTGATTCTGGAAGCTTGTGGCCTGGGAACATGACATCGGTTTGGTTCTGGAACCCTGTGGCCTGGGAACATGTCTGAGGTTTTATTCTGGAACCCTGTGGCCTGGGAACCTTACTGAGGTTTGATTCTGGAAGCCTGTGGCCTGGAAACATGAGTGAGGTTTGATTCTAGAACCCTGTGGTGTGGGAACATGACTAAAGTTTGATTTTGGAACCCTTTTGCCTGGGAACATGACTGAGCTTTTCCTTTGGAACCCTCTGGCCTGGGAAAATGACTGAGGCTTGATTCTGGAACCCTGTGGCCTGGGAACATGTCTGAGGTTTGATTCTGGAAACTTGTGGCGAGGACACATGACATTGGTTTGATTCCGGAAACCTATGGCCTGGGAATATGACATCAATTTTTTTCTGGAACCCTGTGGCCTGGGAACATAACAATGGTTTAATTGTGGAATCCTGTGGCCTGGGAACATGACTGAGGTTTGATTCTGGAACCCTGTGGCCTGGGAACATGACTGAGGTTTGATTCTGGAACCCAGTGGCCTGGGAACATGTCTGAGGTTTGATTCTGGAACCCTGTGGCCTGGGAACATGTCTGAGGTTTGATTCTGGAAGCCTGTGGCCTGGAAACATAAGTGAGGTTTGATTCTAGAACCCTGTGGTGTGGGAACATGACTAAGGTTTGATTTTGGAACCCTTTTGCCTGGGAACATGACTGAGCTTTTACTTTGGACCCCTCTGGCCTGGGAAAATGACTGAGGCTTGATTCTGGAACCCTGTGGCCTGGGAATATGACTGAGGTTTGATTCTGGAAGCTTGTTACCTGGGAACATGACATCGGTTTGGTTCTGGAACCCTGTGGCCTGGGAATATGACATCAATTTGATTGTGGAACGCTGTATCCTGGGAACATGACGGAAGTTTGATTCTGGAATCCTGTGGCCTGGGAACATGACTGAGGTTTAATTCTGAAACCTTGTCACGTGGGAACATGTCTGAGGTTTGATTCTGGAACCCTGTTACCTGGGAACTTGTCTGAGGTTTGATTCTGGAAGCTTGTGGCCTGGGAACATGACATCGGTTTGGTTCTGGAACCCTGTGGCCTGGGAATATGACATCAATTTGATTGTGGAACGCTGTATCCTGGGAACATGACGGAGGTTTGATTCTGGAATCCTGTGGCCTGGGAACATGACTGAGGTTTGATTCTGGAACCTTGTATCGTGGGAACATGTCTAAGGTTTGATTCTGGAAGCTTGTTACCTGGGAACATGACATCAGTTTGGTTCTGGAACACTGTGGCCTGGGAATATGACATCAATTTCATTGTGGAACGCTGTATCCTGGGAACATGACGGAGGTTTGATTCTGGAATCCTGTGGCCTGGGAACATGACTGAGGTTTAATTCTGGAACCTTGTGACGTGGGAACATGTCTGATGTTTGATTCTGGAACCCAGTTACTTGGGAACATGTCTGAGGTTTGATTCTGGAACCCTGTTACCTGGGAACATGACTGAGGTTTGATTCTGGAACCCTGTTACCTGGGAACATGTCTGAGGTTTGATTCTGGAACCCTGTTACCTGGGAACATGTCTGAGGTTTGATTTTGGAAGCTTGTGGCCTGGGAACATGACATCGGTTTGGTTTTGGAACCCTGTGGCCTGGGAATATGACATCAATTTGATTGTGGAACGCTGTATCCTGGGAACATGACGGAGGTTTGATTCTGGAATCCTGTGGCCTGGGAACATGACTGAGGTTTGATTCTGGAACCTTGTATCGTGGGAACATGTCTGAGGCTTGATTCTGGAACCCAGTTACCTGGGAACATGACTGAGGTTTGATTCTGGAACCCTGTTACCTGGGAACATGTCTGAGGTTTGATTCTGGAAGCTTGTGGCCTGGGAACATGACATCGGTTTGCTTCTGGAACCCTGTGGCCTGGGAACATGTCTGAGGTTTTATTCTGGAACCCTGTGGCCTGGGAACCTTACTGAGGTTTGATTCTGGAAGCCTGTGGCCTGGAAACATGAGTGAGGTTTGATTCTAGAACCCTGTGGTGTGGGAACATGACTAAAGTTTGATTTTGGAACCCTTTTGCCTGGGAACATGACTGAGCTTTTCCTTTGGAACCCTCTGGCCTGGGAAAATGACTGAGGCTTGATTCTGGAACCCTGTGGCCTGGGAACATGTCTGAGGTTTGATTCTGGAAACTTGTGGCCAGGACACATGACATCGGTTTGATTCCGGAAACCTATGGCCTGGGAATATGACATCAATTTTATTCTGGAACCCTGTGGCCTGGGAACATAACAATGGTTTAATTGTGGAATCCTGTGGCCTGGGAACATGACTGAGGTTTGATTCTGGAACCCTGTGGCCTGGGAACATGACTGAGGTTTGATTCTGGAACCCAGTGGCCTGGGAACATGTCTGAGGTTTGATTCTGGAACCCTGTGGCCTGGGAACCTTACTGAGGTTTGATTCTGGAAGCCTGTGGCCTGGAAACATAAGTGAGGTTTGATTCTAGAACCCTGTGGTGTGGGAACATGACTAAGGTTTGATTTTGGAACCCTTTTGCCTGGGAACATGACTGACCTTTTACTTTCGAACCCTCTGGCCTGGGAAAATGACTGAGGCTTGATTCTGGAAGCCTGTGGCCTGGGAATATGACTGAGGTTTGATTCTGGAACCCTGTTACCTGGGAACATGTCTGAGGTTTGATTCTGGAAGCTTGTTACCTGGGAACATGACATCGGTTTGGTTCTGGAACACTGTGGCCTGGGAATATGACATCAATTTGATTGTGGAACGCTGTATCCTGGGAACATGACGGAGGTTTGATTCTGGAATCCTGTGGCCTGGGAACATGACTGAGGTTTAATTCTGTAACCTTGTGACGTGGGAACATGTCTGAGGTTTGATCCTGGAACCCAGTTACCTGGGAACATGTCTGAGGATTGATTCTGGAACCCTATTACCTGGGAACATGTCTGAGGTTTGATTCTGGAACCCTGTTACCTGGGAACATGTCTGAGGTTTGATTCTGGAAGCTTGTTACCTGGGAACATGACATCGGTTTGGTTCTGGAACACTGTGGCCTGGGAATATGACATCAATTTGATTGTGGAACGCTGTATCCTGGGAACATGACGGAGGTTTGATTCTGGAATCCTGTGGCCTGGGAACATGACTGAGGTTTAATTCTGGAAACTTGTGACGTGGGAACATGTCTGAGGTTTGATTCTGGAACCCTGTTACCTGGGAACATGTCTGAGGTTTGATTTTGGAAGCTTGTGGCCTGGGAACATGACATCGGTTTGGTTTTGGAACCCTGTGGCCTGGGAATATGACATCAATTTGATTGTGGAACGCTGTATCCTGGGAACATGACGGAGGTTTGATTCTGGAATCCTGTGGCCTGGGAACATGACTGAGGTCTGATTCTGGAACCTTGTATCGTGGGAACATGTCTGAGGTTTGATTCTGGAACCCAGTTACCTGGGAACATGTCTGAGGTTTGATTCTGGAACCCTATTACCTGGGAACATGTCTGTGGTTTGATTCTGGAACCCTGTTACCTGGGAACGTGTCTGAGGTTTGATTCTGGAAGCTTGTGGCCTGGGAACATGACATCGGTTTGGTTCTGGAACCCTGTGGCCTGGGAATATGACATCAATTTGATTGTGGAACGCTGTATCCTGGGAACATGACGGAGGTTTGATTCTGGAATCCTGTGGCCTGGGAACATGACTGAGGTTTGATTCTGGAACCCTGTTACCTGGGAACATGTCTGAGGTTTGATTCTGGAGCCCTGTTACCTGGGAACATGTCTGAGGTTTGATTCTGGAACCCTGTTACCTGGGAACATGTCTGAGGTTTGATTCTGGAAGCTTGTGGCCTGGGAACATGACATCGGTTTGGTTCTGGAACCCTGTGGCCTGGGAATATGACATCAATTTGATTGTGGAACGCTGTATCCTGGGAACATGACGGAGGTTTGATTCTGGAATCCTGTGGCCTGGGAACATGACTGAGGTTTAATTCTGGAACCTTGTGACGTGGGAACGTGTCTGAGGTTTGATTCTGGAACCCTGTTACCTGGGAACATGTCTGAGGTTTGATTCTGGAACCCTGTGGCCTGGGAACATGACTGAGTTTTGATTCTGGAACCCTGTGGCCTGGGAACATGTCTGAGTTTTGATTCTGGAACCCTGTGGCCTGGGAACATGTCTGAGGTTTGATTCTGGAACCCTGTGGCCTGGGAACATGACTGAGTTTTGATTCTGGAACCCTGTGGCCTGGGAACATGTCTGAGGTTTTATTCTGGAACCCTGTGGCCTGGGAACCTTACTGAGGTTTGATTCTGGAAGCCTGTGGCCTGGAAACATTAGTGAGGTTTGATTCTAGAACCCTGTGGTGTGGGAACATGACTAAAGTTTGATTTTGGAACCCTTTTGCCTGGGAACATGACTGAGCTTTTCCTTTGGAACCCTCTGGCCTGGGAAAATGACTGAGGCTTGATTCTGGAACCCTGTGGCCTGGGAACATGTCTGAGGTTTGATTCTGGAAACTTGTGGCCAGGACACATGACATCGGTTTGATTCCGGAAACCTATGGCCTGGCAATATGACATCAATTTTATTCTGGAACCCTGTGGCCTGGGAACATAACAATGGTTTGATTCTGGAACCCTGTGGCCTGGGAACATGACTGAGGTTTGATTCTGGAACCCAGTGGCCTGGGAACATGTCTGAGGTTTGATTCTGGAACCCTGTGGCCTGGGAACCTTACTGAGGTTTGATTCTGGAAGCCTGTGGCCTGGAAACATAAGTGAGGTTTGATTCTAGAACCCTGTGGTGTGGGAACATGACTAAGGTTTGATTTTGGAACCCTTTTGCCTGGGAACATGACTGAGCTTTTACTTTGGACCCCTCTGGCCTGGGAAAATGACTGAGGCTTGATTCTGGAACCCTGTGGCCTGGGAATATGACTGAGGTTTGATTCTGGAAGCTTGTTACCTGGGAACATGACATCGGTTTGGTTCTGGAACCCTGTGGCCTGGGAATATGACATCAATTTGATTGTGGAACGCTGTATCCTGGGAACATGACGGAAGTTTGATTCTGGAATCCTGTGGCCTGGGAACATGACTGAGGTTTAATTCTGAAACCTTGTCACGTGGGAACATGTCTGAGGTTTGATTCTGGAACCCTGTTACCTGGGAACTTGTCTGAGGTTTGCTTCTGGAAGCTTGTGGCCTGGGAACATGACATCGGTTTGGTTCTGGAACCCTGTGGCCTGGGAATATGACATCAATTTGATTGTGGAACGCTGTATCCTGGGAACATGACGGAGGTTTGATTCTGGAATCCTGTGGCCTGGGAACATGACTGAGGTTTGATTCTGGAACCTTGTATCGTGGGAACATGTCTAAGGTTTGATTCTGGAAGCTTGTTACCTGGGAACATGACATCGGTTTGGTTCTGGAACACTGTGGCCTGGGAATATGACATCAATTTCATTGTGGAACGCTGTATCCTGGGAACATGACGGAGGTTTGATTCTGGAATCCTGTGGACTGGGAACATGACTGAGGTTTAATTCTGGAACCTTGTGACGTGGGAACATGTCTGATGTTTGATTCTGGAACCCAGTTACTTGGGAACATGTCTGAGGTTTGATTCTGGAACCCTGTTACCTGGGAACATGACTGAGGTTTGATTCTGGAACCCTGTTACCTGGGAACATGTCTGAGGTTTGATTCTGGAACCCTGTTACCTGGGAACATGTCTGAGGTTTGATTTTGGAAGCTTGTGGCCTGGGAACATGACATCGGTTTGGTTTTGGAACCCTGTGGCCTGGGAATATGACATCAATTTGATTGTGGAACGCTGTATCCTGGGAACATGACGGAGGTTTGATTCTGGAATACTGTGCCCTGGGAACATGACTGAGGTTTGATTCTGGAACCTTGTATCGTGGGAACATGTCTGAGGCTTGATTCTGGAACCCAGTTACCTGGGAACATGACTGAGGTTTGATTCTGGAACCCTGTTACCTGGGAACATGTCTGAGGTTTGATTCTGGAAGCTTGTGGCCTGGGAACATGACATCGGTTTGCTTCTAGAACCCTATGGCCTGGGAACATGTCTGAGGTTTTATTCTGGAACCCTGTGGCCTGGGAACCTTACTGAGGTTTGATTCTGGAAGCCTGTGGCCTGGAAACATGAGTGAGGTTTGATTCTAGAACCCTGTGGTGTGGGAACATGACTAAAGTTTGATTTTGGAACCCTTTTGCCTGGGAACATGACTGAGCTTTTCCTTTGGAACCCTCTGGCCTGGGAAAATGACTGAGGCTTGATTCTGGAACCCTGTGGCCTGGGAACATGTCTGAGGTTTGATTCTGGAAACTTGTGGCCAGGACACATGACATCGGTTTGATTCCGGAAACCTATGGCCTGGGAATATGACATCAATTTTATTCTGGAACCCTGTGGCCTGGGAACATAACAATGGTTTAATTGTGGAATCCTGTGGCCTGGGAACATGACTGAGGTTTGATTCTGGAACCCTGTGGCCTGGGAACATGACTGAGGTTTGATTCTGGAACCCAGTGGCCTGGGAACATGTCTGAGGTTTGATTCTGGAACCCTGTGGCCTGGGAACCTTACTGAGGTTTGATTCTGGAAGCCTGTGGCCTGGAAACATAAGTGAGGTTTGATTCTAGAACCCTGTGGTGTGGGAACATGACTAAGGTTTGATTTTGGAACCCTTTTGCCTGGGAACATGACTGACTTTTTACTTTCGAACCCTCTGGCCTGGGATAATGACTGAGGCTTGATTCTGGAAGCCTGTGGCCTGGGAACATGACTGAGGTTTAATTCTGGAACCTTGTGACGTGGGAACATGTCTGAGGTTTGATCCTGGAACCCAGTAACCTGGGAACATGTCTGAGGATTGATTCTGGAACCCTATTACCTGGGAACATGTCTGAGGTTTGATTCTGGAACCCTGTTACCTGGGAACATGTCTGAGGTTTGATTCTGGAAGCTTGTTACCTGGGAACATGACATCGGTTTGGTTCTGGAACACTGTGGCCTGGGAATATGACATCAATTTGATTGTGGAACGCTGTATCCTGGGAACATGACGGAGGTTTGATTCTGGAATCCTGTGGCCTGGGAACATGACTGAGGTTTAATTCTGGAACCTTGTGACGTGGGAACATGTCTGAGGTTTGATTCTGGAACCCTGTTACCTGGGAACATGTCTGAGGTTTGATTTTGGAAGCTTGTGGCCTGGGAACATGACATCGGTTTGGTTTTGGAACCCTGTGGCCTGGGAATATGACATCAATTTGATTGTGGAACGCTGTATCCTGGGAACATGACGGAGGTTTGATTCTGGAATCCTGTGGCCTGGGAACATGACTGAGGTCTGATTCTGGAACCTTGTATCGTGGGAACATGTCTGAGGTTTGATTCTGGAACCCAGTTACCTGGGAACATGTCTGAGGTTTGATTCTGGAACCCTATTACCTGGGAACATGTCTATGGTTTGATTCTGGAACCCTGTTACCTGGGAACGTGTCTGAGGTTTGATTCTGGAAGCTTGTGGCCTGGGAACATGACATCGGTTTGGTTCTGGAACCCTGTGGCCTGGGAATATGACATCAATTTGATTGTGGAACGCTGTATCCTGGGAACATGACGGAGGTTTGATTCTGGAATCCTGTGGCCTGGGAACATGACTGAGGTTTGATTCTGGAACCCTGTTACCTGGGAACATGTCTGAGGTTTGATTCTGGAGCCCTGTTACCTGGGAACATGTCTGAGGTTTGATTCTGGAACCCTGTTACCTGGGAACATGTCTGAGGTTTGATTCTGGAAGCTTGTGGCCTGGGAACATGACATCGGTTTGGTTCTGGAACCCTGTGGCCTGGGAATATGACATCAATTTGATTGTGGAACGCTGTATCCTGGGAACATGACGGAGGTTTGATTCTGGAATCCTGTGTCCTGGGAACATGACTGAGGTTTAATTCTGGAACCTTGTGACGTGGGAACGTGTCTGAGGTTTGATTCTGGAACCCTGTTACCTGGGAACATGTCTGAGGTTTGATTCTGGAACCCTGTGGCCTGGGAACATGACTGAGTTTTGATTCTGGAACCCTGTGGCCTGGGAACATGTCTGAGTTTTGATTCTGGAACCCTGTGGCCTGGGAACATGTCTGAGGTTTGATTCTGGAACCCTGTGGCCTGGGAACATGACTGAGTTTTGATTCTGGAACCCTGTGGCCTGGGAACATGTCTGAGGTTTTATTCTGGAACCCTGTGGCCTGGGAACCTTACTGAGGTTTGATTCTGGAAGCCTGTGGCCTGGAAACATAAGTGAGGTTTGATTCTAGAACCCTGTGGTGTGGGAACATGACTAAAGTTTGATTTTGGAACCCTTTTGCCTGGGAACATGACTGAGCTTTTCCTTTGGAACCCTCTGGCCTGGGAAAATGACTGAGGCTTGATTCTGGAACCCTGTGGCCTGGGAACATGTCTGAGGTTTGATTCTGGAAACTTGTGGCCAGGACACATGACATCGGTTTGATTCCGGAAACCTATGGCCTGGCAATATGACATCAATTTTATTCTGGAACCCTGTGGCCTGGGAACATAACAATGGTTTGATTCTGGAACCCTGTGGCCTGGGAACATGACTGAGGTTTGATTCTGGAACCCAGTGGCCTGGGAACATGTCTGAGGTTTGATTCTGGAACCCTGTTACCTGGGAACATGTCTGAGGTTTGATTTTGGAAGCTTGTGGCCTGGGAACATGACATCGGTTTGCTTCTGGAACCCTGTGGCCTGGGAACATGTCTGAGGTTTTATTCTGGAACCCTGTGGCCTGGGAACATGACTGAGGTTTGATTCTGGAACCCAGTGGCCTGGGAACATGTCTGAGGTTTGATTCTGGAACCCTGTGGCCTGGGAACCTTACTGAAGTTTGATTCTGGAAGCCTGTGGCCTGGAAACATAAGTGAGGTTTGATTCTAGAACCCTGTGGTGTGGGAACATGACTAAGGTTTGATTTTGGAACCCTTTTGCCTGGGAACATGACTGACCTTTTACTTTCGAACCCTCTGGCCTGGGAAAATGACTGAGGCTTGATTCTGGAAGCCTGTGGCCTGGGAATATGACTGAGGTTTGATTCTGGAACCCTGTTACCTGGGAACATGTCTGAGGTTTGATTCTGGAAGCTTGTTACCTGGGAACATGACATCGGTTTGGTTCTGGAACACTGTGGCCTGGGAATATGACATCAATTTGATTGTGGAACGCTGTATCCTGGGAACGTGACGGAGGTTTGATTCTGGAATCCTGTGGCCTGGGAACATGACTGAGGTTTAATTCTGGAACCTTGTGACGTGGGAACATGTCTGAGGTTTGATCCTGGAACCCAGTTACCTGGGAACATGTCTGAGGATTGATTCTGGAACCCTATTACCTGGGAACATGTCTGAGGTTTGATTCTGGAACCCTGTTACCTGGGAACATGTCTGAGGTTTGATTCTGGAAGCTTGTTACCTGGGAACATGACATCGGTTTGGTTCTGGAACACTGTGGCCTGGGAATATGACATCAATTTGATTGTGGAACGCTGTATCCTGGGAACATGACGGAGGTTTGATTCTGGAATCCTGTGGCCTGGGAACATGACTGAGGTTTAATTCTGGAACCTTGTGACGTGGGAACATGTCTGAGGTTTGATTCTGGAACCCTGTTACCTGGGAACATGTCTGAGGTTTGATTTTGGAAGCTTGTGGCCTGGGAACATGACATCGGTTTGGTTTTGGAACCCTGTGGCCTGGGAATATGACATCAATTTGATTGTGGAACGCTGTATCCTGGGAACATGACGGAGGTTTGATTCTGGAATCCTGTGGCCTGGGAACATGACTGAGGTCTGATTCTGGAACCTTGTATCGTGGGAACATGTCTGAGGTTTGATTCTGGAACCCAGTTACCTGGGAACATGTCTGAGGTTTGATTCTGGAACCCTATTACCTGGGAACATGTCTATGGTTTGATTCTGGAACCCTGTTACCTGGGAACGTGTCTGAGGTTTGATTCTGGAAGCTTGTGGCCTGGGAACATGACATCGGTTTGGTTCTGGAACCCTGTGGCCTGGGAATATGACATCATTTTGATTGTGGAACGCTGTATCCTGGGAACATGACGGAGGTTTGATTCTGGAATCCTGTGGCCTGGGAACATGACTGAGGTTTGATTCTGGAACCCTGTTACCTGGGAACATGTCTGAGGTTTGATTCTGGAGCCCTGTTACCTGGGAACATGTCTGAGGTTTGATTCTGGAACCCTGTTACCTGGGAACATGTCTGAGGTTTGATTCTGGAACCCTGTGGCCTGGGAACATGACTGAGTTTTGATTCTGGAACCCTGTGGCCTGGGAACATGTCTGAGTTTTGATTCTGGAACCCTGTGGCCTGGGAACATGTCTGAGGTTTGATTCTGGAACCCTGTGGCCTGGGAACATGACTGAGTTTTGATTCTGGAACCCTGTGGCCTGGGAACATGTCTGAGGTTTTATTCTGGAACCCTGTGGCCTGGGAACCTTACTGAGGTTTGATTCTGGAAGCCTGTGGCCTGGAAACATAAGTGAGGTTTGATTCTAGAACCCTGTGGTGTGGGAACATGACTAAAGTTTGATTTTGGAACCCTTTTGCCTGGGAACATGACTGAGCTTTTCCTTTGGAACCCTCTGGCCTGGGAAAATGACTGAGGCTTGATTCTGGAACCCTGTGGCCTGGGAACATGTCTGAGGTTTGATTCTGGAAACTTGTGGCCAGGACACATGACATCGGTTTGATTCCGGAAACCTATGGCCTGGCAATATGACATCAATTTTATTCTGGAACCCTGTGGCCTGGGAACATAACAATGGTTTGATTCTGGAACCCTGTGGCCTGGGAACATGACTGAGGTTTGATTCTGGAACCCAGTGGCCTGGGAACATGTCTGAGGTTTGATTCTGGAACCCTGTGGCCTGGGAACCTTACTGAGGTTTGATTCTGGAAGCCTGTGGCCTGGAAACATAAGTGAGGTTTGATTCTAGAACCCTGTGGTGTGGGAACATGACTAAGGTTTGATTTTGGAACCCTTTTGCCTGGGAACATGACTGAGCTTTTACTTTGGACCCCTCTGGCCTGGGAAAATGACTGAGGCTTGATTCTGGAACCCTGTGGCCTGGGAATATGACTGAGGTTTGATTCTGGAAGCTTGTTACCTGGGAACTTGTCTGAGGTTTGCTTCTGGAAGCTTGTGGCCTGGGAACATGACATCGGTTTGGTTCTGGAACCCTGTGGCCTGGGAATATGACATCAATTTGATTGTGGAACGCTGTATCCTGGGAACATGACGGAGGTTTGATTCTGGAATCCTGTGGCCTGGGAACATGACTGAGGTTTGATTCTGGAACCTTGTATCGTGGGAACATGTCTAAGGTTTGATTCTGGAAGCTTGTTACCTGGGAACATGACATCGGTTTGGTTCTGGAACACTGTGGCCTGGGAATATGACATCAATTTCATTGTGGAACGCTGTATCCTGGGAACATGACGGAGGTTTGATTCTGGAATCCTGTGGCCTGGGAACATGACTGAGGTTTAATTCTGGAACCTTGTGACGTGGGAACATGTCTGATGTTTGATTCTGGAACCCAGTTACTTGGGAACATGTCTGAGGTTTGATTCTGGAACCCTGTTACCTGGGAACATGACTGAGGTTTGATTCTGGAACCCTGTTACCTGGGAACATGTCTGAGGTTTGATTCTGGAACCCTGTTACCTGGGAACATGTCTGAGGTTTGATTTTGGAAGCTTGTGGCCTGGGAACATGACATCGGTTTGCTTCTGGAACCCTGTGGCCTGGGAACATGTCTGAGGTTTTATTCTGGAACCCTGTGGCCTGGGAACCTTACTGAGGTTTGATTCTGGAAGCCTGTGGCCTGGAAACATGAGTGAGGTTTGATTCTAGAACCCTGTGGTGTGGGAACATGACTAAAGTTTGATTTTGGAACCCTTTTGCATGGGAACATGACTGAGCTTTTACTTTGGAACCCTCTGGCCTGGGAAAATGACTGAGGCTTGATTCTGGAACCCTGTGGCCTGGGAACATGTCTGAGGTTTGATTCTGGAAACTTGTGGCCAGGACACATGACATCGGTTTGATTCCGGAAATCTATGGCCTGGGAATATGACATCAATTTTATTCTGGAACCCTGTGGCCTGGGAACATAACAATGGTTTAATTGTGGAATCCTGTGGTCTGGGAACATGACTGAGGTTTGATTCTGGAACCCTGTGGCCTGGGAATATGACTGAGGTTTGATTCTGGAACCCAGTGGCCTGGGAACATGTCTGAGGTTTGATTCTGGAACCCTGTGGCCTGGGAACCTTACTGAGGTTTGATTCTGGAAGCCTGTGGCCTGGAAACATAAGTGAGGTTTGATTCTAGAACCCTGTGGTGTGGGAACATGACTAAGGTTTGATTTTGGAACCCTTTTGCCTGGGAACATGACTGAGCTTTTACTTTGGACCCCTCTGGCCTGGGAAAATGACTGAGGCTTGATTCTGAAAGCCTGTGGCCTGGGAATATGACTGAGGTTTGATTCTGGAACCCTGTTACCTGGGAACATGTCTGAGGTTTGATTCTGGAAGCTTGTTACCTGGGAACATGACATCGGTTTGGTTCTGGAACACTGTGGCCTGGGAATATGACATCAATTTGATTGTGGAACGCTGTATCCTGGGAACATGACGGAGGTTTGATTCTGGAATCCTGTGGCCTGGGAACATGACTGAGGTTTAATTCTGGAACCTTGTGACGTGGGAACATGTCTGAGGTTTGATTCTGGAACCCAGTTACCTGGGAACATGTCTGAGGTTTGATTCTGGAACCCTGTTACCTGGGAACATCTCTGCGGTTTGATTCTGGAACCCTGTTACCTAGGAACATGTCTGAGGTTTAATTCTGGAATCTTGTGGCATGGGAACATCACATCGGTTTGGTTCTGGAGCCCTGTGGCCTGGGAATATGACATCAATTTGATTGTGGAACGCTGTATTCTGGGAACATGATGGAGGTTTCATTCTGGAATCCTGTGGCCTGGGAACATGACTGAGGTTTGATTCTGGACCCTTGTATCGTGGGAACATGTGTGAGGTTTGATTCTGGAACGCTGTGGCCTGGGAACATGACTGAGGTTTGATTCTGGAACCCTGTGGCCTGGGAACCTTACTGAGGTTTGATTCTGGAAGCCTCTGGCCTGGAATCATGAGTGAGGTTTGATTCTAGAACCCTGTGGTTTGGGAACATGACTAAGGTTTGATTTTGGAACCCTGTTGCCTGGGAACATGACTGAGCTTTTACTTTCGAACCCTCTGGCCTGGGAAAATGACTGAGGCTTGATTCTGGAAGCCTGTGGCCTGGGAATATGACTGAGGTTTGATTCTGGAACCCTGTTACCTGGGAACATGTCTGAGGTTTGATTCTGGAAGCTTGTTACCTGGGAACATGACATCGGTTTGGTTCTGGCACCCTGTGGCCTGGGAATATGACATCAATTTGAATGTGGAACGGTGTATCCTGGGGACATGACGGAGGTTTGATTCTGGAATCCTGTGGCCTGGGAACATGACTGAGGTTTAATTCTGGAACCTTGTGACGTGGGAACATGTCTGAGGTTTGATTCTGGAACCCTGTTACCTGGGAACATATCTGAGGTTTTCTTCTGGAAGCTTGTGGCCTGGGAACATGACATCGATTTGGTTCTAGAACCCTGTGGCCTGGGAATATGACATCAATTTGATTGTGGAACGCTGTATCCTGGGAACATGACGGAGGTTTGATTCTGGAATCCTGTGGCCTGCGAACATGACTCAGGTTTGATTCTGGAACCTTGTATCATGGGAACATGTCTTAGGTTTGATTCTGGAAACCTGTTACCTGGGAACATGTCTGAGGTTTGATTCTGGAACCCTGTTACCTGGGAACGTGTCTGAGGTTTGATTCTGGAAGCTTGTGTCCTGGGAACATGACATCGGTTTGGTTCTGGAACCCTGTGGCCTGGGAATATGACATCAATTTGATTGTGGAACGCTGTATCCTGGGAACATGATGGAGGTTTGATTCTGGAATCCTGTGGCCTGGGAACATGACTGAGGTTTGATTCTGGAACCCTGTTACCTGGGAACATGTCTGAGGTTTGATTCTGGAGCCCTGTTACCTGGGAACATGTCTGAGGTTTGATTCTGGAACCCTGTTACCTGGGAACATGTCTGAGGTTTGATTCTGGAAGCTTGTGGCCTGGGAACATGACATCGGTTTGTTTCTGGAACCCTGTGGCCTGGGAATATGACATCAATTTGATTGTGGAACGCTGTATCCTGGGAACATGACGGAGGTTTGATTCTGGAATCCTGTGGCCTGGGAACATGACTGAGGTTTAATTCTGGAACCTTGTGACGTGGGAACGTGTCTGAGGTTTGATTCTGGAACCCTGTTACCTGGGAACATGTCTGAGGTTTGCTTCTGGAAGCTTGTGGCCTGGGAACATGACATCGATTTGGTTCTAGAACCCTGTGGCCTGGGAATATGACATCAATTTGATTGTGGAACGCTGTATCCTGGGAACATGACGGAGGTTTGATTCTGGAATCCTGTGGCCTGCGAACATGACTCAGGTTTGATTCTGGAACCTTGTATCGTGGGAACATGTCTTAGGTTTGATTCTGGAAACCTGTTACCTGGGAACATGTCTGAGGTTTGATTCTGGAACCCTGTTACCTGGGAACATGTCTCAGGTTTGATTTTGGAAGCTTGTGGCCTGGGAACATGACATCGGTTTGGTTCTGGAACCCTGTGGCCTGGGAATATGACATCAATTTGATTGTGGAACGCTGTATCCTGGGAACATGACGGAGGTTTGATTCTGGAATCCTGTGGCCTGGGAACATGACTGAGGTTTATTCTGGAACCTTGTGACGTGGGAACATGTCTGAGGTTTGATTCTGGAACCCTGTTACCTGGGAACATGTCTGAAGTTTGATTCTAGAAGCTTGTGGCCTGGGAACATGACATCGGTTTGGTTCTGGAACCCTGTGGCCTGGGAATATGACATCAATTTGATTGTGGAACGCTGTATCCTGGGAACATGACGGAGGTTTGATTCTGGAATCCTGTGGCCTGGGAACATGACTGAGGTTTAATTCTGGAACCTTGTGACGTGGGAACGTGTCTGAGGTTTGATTCTGGAACCCTGTTACCTGGGAACATGTCTGAGGTTTGATTCTGGAAGCTTGTGGCCTGGGAACATGACATCGGTTTGGTTCTAGAACCCTGTGGCCTGGGAACATGTCTGAGGTTTTATTCTGGAACCCTGTGGCCTGGGAACCTTACTGAGGTTTGATTTTGGAAGCCTGTGGCCTGGAAACATGAGTGAGGTTTGATTCTAGAACCCTGTGGTGTGGGAACATGACTAAAGTTTGATTTTGGAACCCTTTTGCCTGGGAACATGACTGAGCTTTTACTTTGGAACCCTCTGGCCTGGGAAAATGACTGAGGCTTGATTCTGGAACCCTGTGGCCTGGGAACATGTCTGAGGTTTGATTCTGAAAACTTGTGGCCCGGACACATGACATCGGTTTGATTCCGGAAACCTATGGCCTGGGAATATGACATTAATTTTATTCTGGAACCCTGTGGCCTGGGAACATAACAATGGTTTAATTGTGGAATCCTGTGGCCTGGGAACATGACTGAGGTTTGATTCTGGAACCCTGTGGCCTGGGAACATGACTGAGGTTTGATTCTGGAACCCAGTGGCCTGAGAACATGTCTGAGGTTTGATTCTGGAACCCTGTGGCCTGGGAACCTTACTGAGGTTTGATTCTGGAAGCCTGTGGCCTGGAAACATGAGTGAGGTTTGATTCTAGAACCCTGTGGTGTGGGAACATGACTACGGTTTGATTTTGGAACCTTTTTGCCTGGGAACATGACTGAGCTTTTACTTTGGACCCCTCTGGCCTGGGAAAATGACTGAGGCTTGATTCTGGAACCCTGTGGCCTGGGAATATGACTGAGGTTTGATTCTGGAAGCTTGTTACCTGGGAACATGACATCGGTTTGGTTCTGGAACCCTGTGGTCTGGGAATATGACATCAATTAGATTGTGGAACGCTGTATCCTGGGAACATGACGGAGGTTTGATTCTGCAATCCTGTGGCCTGGGAACATGACTGAGGTTGATTCTGGAAACTTGTATCGTGGGAACATGTCTGAGGTTTGATTCTGTAACCCAGTTACCTGGGAACATGTCTGAGGTTTGATTCTGGAACCCTATTACCTGGGAACATGTCTGAGGTTTGATTCTGGAAGCTTGTTACCTGGGAACATGACAGCGGTTTGGTTCTGGAACACTGTGGCCTGGGAATATGACATCAATTTGATTGTGGAACGCTGTATCCTGGGAACATGACGGAGGTTTGATTCTGGAACCCTCCGGCCTGGGAATATGACTGAGGTTTGATTGTGAAACACTTTGTCCCGGGATCATGACTGTGGTTTGATTCTGGAACCCTGTGCCCTGGGAACATGACTGAGCCTTGACTATGGAACCTGTGGCCTGGGAATATGACATCGGTTTGGTTGTGGAACGCTGTGCCCTGGGAACATGACTGAGGTTTAATTCTGGAACCTTGTGTGGTGGGAACATATCTGAGGTTTGATTCTGGAACCCTGTTACCTGGGAACATGTCTGAGGTTTGATTCTGGAAGCTTGTGGCCTGAGAACATGACATCGGTTAGGTTCTGGAACCCTGTGGCCTGGGAATATGACGTCAATTTGATTGTGGAACCCTGTGGCCTGGGAACATGACATTGGTTTGATTGTGGAACCCTGTGCCCTGGGAACATGACTGAGGTTTAATTCTGGAACCTTGTGTCGTGGGAACATGTCTGAGGTTTGATTCTAGAACCCTGTTACCTGGGAGCATGTCTGAGGTTTGATTCTGGAAGGTTGTGGCCTGAGAACATGACATCGTTTTGGTTCTGGAACCCTGTGGCCTGGGAATATGACATCAATTTTATTGTGGAACGCTGTATCCTGGGAACTTGACGGAGGTTTGATTCTGGAATCCTGTGCCCTGGGAACATGACGGAGGTTTGATTCTGGAACCCTGTTACCTGGGAACATGTCTGAAGTTTGATTCTGGAAACTTGTGGCCTGGGAATATGACATCGGTTTGGTTGTAGAACCCTGTGCCCTGGGAACGTGACTGAGCCTTGACTGTGGAATGCTGTGGCCTGGGAATATGACATCGGTTTGGTTGTAGAACCCTTTGCCTTGGGAACATGACTGAGGTTTAATTCTGGAACCTTGTGTCGTGGGAACATGTCTGAGGTTTGATTCTGGAAACCTGTTACCTGGAACATGTCTGAGGTTTGATTCTGGAAACTTGTGGCTTGGGAACATGACATCGGTGTGGTTCTGGAACCCAGTGGCCTGGGAAGATAACATCAATTTGATTGTGGAACCCTGTGGCCTGGGAACATGACATCGGTTTGGTTGTGGAACCCTGTGCCCTGGGAACATGACTAAGGTTTAATTCTGGAAACTTGTGTCGTGGGAACATGTCTGAGGTTTGATTCTGGAACCCTGTTACCTAGGAACATGTCTGAGGTTTAATTCTGGAATCTTGTGGCATGGGAACATCACATCGGTTTGGTTCTGGAGCCCTGTGGCCTGGGAATATGACATCAATTTGATTGTGGAACGCTGTATTCTGGGAACATGACGGAGGTTTCATTCTGGAATCCTGTGGCGTGGGAACATGACTGAGGTTTGATTCTGGAACCTTGTATCGTTGGAACATGTCTGAGGTTTGATTCTGGAACCCTGTTACCTGGGAACATGTCTGAGGTTTGATTCTGGAAACTTGTGGCCCGAACACATGACATCGGTTTGATTCCGGAAACCTATGGCCTGGGAATATGACATCAATTTTATTCTGGAAGCCTGTTGCCTGGGAACATAACAATGGTTTAATTGTGGAATCCTGTGGCCTGGGAATATGACTGAGGTTTGATTCTGGAACCCTGTGGCCTGGGAACATGTCTGAGGTTTGATTCTGGAACCCTGTTACCTGGGAACATGTCTGAGGTTTGATTGTGGAAGCCTATGGCCTGGAAATATTCGTGAGGTTTGATTCTAGAACCCTGTGGTGTGGGAACATGACTAAGGTTTGTTTTTGGAACCCTTTTGCCTGGGAACATGACTGAGCTTTTACTTTGGAACCCTCTGGCCTGGGAAAATGACTGAGGCTTGATTCTGGAACCCTGTGGCCTGGGAATATGACTGAGGTTTGATTCTGGAACCCTGGTACCTGGGAACATGTCTGAGGTTTGATTCTGGAAGCTTGTTACCTGGGAACATGACATCGGTTTGGTTCTGGAACACTGTGGCCTGGGAATATGACATCAATTTGATTGTTGAACGCTGTATCCTGGGAACATGACGGAGGTTTGATTCTGGAATCCTGTGGCCTGGGAACATGACTGAGGTTTAATTCTGGAACCTTGTGACGTGGGAACATGTCTGAGGTTTGATTCTGGAATCCTGTTACCTGGGAACATGTCTGAGGTTTGATTCTGGAAGCTTGTGGCCTGGGAACATGACATCGGTTTGGTTCTGGAACCCTGTGGCCTGGGAATATGACATCAATTTGATTGTGGAACGCTGTATCCTGGGAACATGACGGAGGTTTGATTCTGGAATCCTGTGGCCTGGGAACATGACTGAGGTTTGATTCTGGAACCTTGTATCGTGGGAACATGTCTGAGGTTTGATTCTGGAACCCAGTTACCTGGGAACATGTCTGAGGTTTGATTCTGGAACCCTATTACCTGGGAACATGTCTGTGGTTTGATTCTGGAATCTTGTTACCTGGGAACATGACATCGGTTTGGTTCTGGAACACTGTGGCCTGGGAATATGACATCAATTTGATTGTGGAACGCTGTATCCTGGGAACATGACGGAGGTTTGATTCTGGAATCCTGTGGCCTGGGAACATGACTGAGGTTTGATTCTGGAACCTTGTATCGTGGGAACATGTCTGAGGTTTGATTCTTGAACCCTGTGGCCTGGGAACATGACTGAGGTTTGATTGTGGAACCCAGTGGCCTGGGAACATGTCTGAGATTTGATTCTGGAACCCTGTGGCCTTGGAACCTTACTGAGGTTTGATTTTGGAAGCCTGTGGCCTGGAAACTTGAGTGACGTTTGATTCTACAACCCTGTGGTGTGGGAACATGACTAAGGTTTGATTTTGGAACCCTTTTGCCTGGGAACATGACTGAGCTTTTACTTTGGAACCCTCTGGCCTAGGAAAATGACTGAGGCTTGATTCTGGAACCCTGTGGCCTGGGAATATGACTGAGGTTTGATTCTGGAACCCTGTTACCTCGGAACATGTCTGAGGTTTGATTCTGGAAGCTTGTATCGTGGGAACATGTCTGAGGTTTGATTCTGGAACCCTGTTACCTGGGAACATGTCTGAGGTTTGATTCTGGAACCCTGTTACCTGGGAACATGTCTGAGCTTTGATTCTGGACGCTTGTGGCCTGGGAACATGACATCGGTTTGGTTCTGGAACACTGTGGCCTGGGAATATGACATCAATTTGATTGTGGAACGCTGTATCCTGGGAACATGACGGAGGTTTGATACTGGAATCCTGTGGCCTGGGAACATGACTGAGGTTTGATTCTGGAACCTTGTATCATGGGAACATGTCTGAGATTTGATTCTGGAACCCAGTTACCTGGGAACATGTCTGAGGTTTGATTCTGGAACCCTATTACCTGGGAATATGTCTGTGGTTTGATTCTGGAATCTTGTTACTTGGGAACATGACATCGGTTTGGTTCTGGAACCCTGTGGCCTGGGAATATGACATCAATTTGATTGTGGAACGCTGTATCCTGGGAACATGACGGAGGTTTGATTCTGGAATCCTGTGGCCTGGGAAAATGACTGAGGTTTATTCTGGAACCTTGTGACGTGGGAACATGTCTGAGGTTTGATTCTGGAACCCTGTTACCTGGGAACATGTCTGAAGTTTGATTCTAGAAGCTTGTGACCTGGGAACATGACATCGGTTTGGTTCTGGAACCCTGTGGCCTGGGAATATGACCTCAATTTGATTGGGGAACGCTGTATCCTGGGAACATGACGGAGGTTTGATTCTGGAATCCTGTGGCCTGGGAACATGACTGAGGTTTGATTCTGGAACCTTGTATCGTGGGAACATGTCTGAGGTTTGATTCTGGAACCCTGTGTCCTGGGAACATGACTGAGTTTTGATTCTGGAACCCAGTGACCTGGGAACATGTCTGAGGTTTGATTCTGGAACCCTGTGGCCTGGGAACCTTACTGAGGTTTGATTCTGGAAGCCTGTGGCCTGGAAACATGAGTGAGGTTTGATTCTAGAACCCTGTGGTGTGGGAACATGACTAAAGTTTGATTTTGGAACCCTTTTACCTGGGAACATGACTGAGCTTCTACTTTGGAACCCTCTGGCCTGGGAAAATGACAGAGGCTTGATTCTGGAACCCTGTGGCCTGGGAACATGTCTGAGGTTTGATTCCGGAAACTTGTGGCCCGGACACATGACATCGGTTTGATTCCGGAAACCTATGGCCTGAGAATATGACATCAATTTTATTCTGGAACCCTGTGGCCTGGGAACATAACAATGGTTTAATTGTGGAATCCTGTGGCCTGGGAACATGACTGAGGTTTGATTTTGGAACCCTGTGTCCTGGGAACATGACTGAGGTTTGATTCTTGAACCCAATGGCCTGGGAACATTTCTGAGGTTTGATTCTGGAACCCTGTGGCCTGGGAACCTTACTGAGGTTTGATTCTGGAAGCCTGTGGCTTGGAAACATGAGTGAGGTTTGATTCTAGAACCCTGTGGTGAGGGAACATGACTAAAGTTTGATTTTGGAACCCTTTTGCCTGGGAACATGACTGAGCTTTTACTTTGGACCCCTCTGACCTGGGAAAATGACTGAGGCTTGATTCTGGAACCCTGTTACCTGGGAACATGTCTGAGGTTTGATTCTGGAACCCTGTTACCTGGAAACATGTCTGAGGTTTGATTCTGGAAGCTTGTTACCTGGAAACATGACATCGGTTTGGTTCTGGAACCCTGTGGCCTGGGAATATGACATCAATTTGATTGTGGAACGCTGTATCCTGTGAACATGACGGAGGTTTGATTCTGGAATCCTGTGGCCTGGGAACATGACTGAGGTTTGATTCTGGAACCTTGTATCGTGGGAACATGTCTGAGGTTTGATTCTGGAACCTTGTATCGTGGGAACATGTCTGAGGTTTGATTCTGGAACCCTGTGGCCTGGGAACATGACTGAGTTTTGATTCTGGAACCCAGTGGCCTGGGAACATGTCTGAGGTTTGATTCTGAAACCCTGTGGCCTGGGAACCTTACTGAGGTTTGATTCTGGAAGCCTGTGGCCTGGGAACATGAGTGAGGTTTGATTCTAGAACCCTGTGGTGTGGGAACATGACTAAAGTTTGATTTTGGAACCCTTTTACCTGGGAACATGACTGAGCTTCTACTTTGGAACCCTCTGGCCTGGGAAAATGACTGAGGCTTGATTCTGGAACCCTGTGGCCTGGGAACATGTCTGAGGTTTGATTCCGGAAACTTGTGGCCCGGACACATGACATCGGTTTGATTCCGGAAACCTATGGCCTGGGAATATGACATCAATTTTATTCTGGAACCCTGTGGCCTGGGAACATAACAATGGTTTAATTGTGGAATCCTGTGGCCTGGGAACATGACTGAGGTTTGATTTTGGAACCCTGTGTCCTGGGAACATGACTGAGGTTTGATTCTGGAACCCAATGGCCTGGGAACATGTCTGAGGTTTGATTCTGGAACCCTGTGGCCTGGGAACCTTACTGATGTTTGATTCTGGAAGCCTGTTGCTTGGAAACATGAGTGAGGTTTGATTCTAGAACCCTGTGGTGTGGGAACATGACTAAGGTTTGATTTTGGAACCCTTTTGCCTGGGAACTTGACTGAGCTTTTACTTTGGACCCCTCTGACCTGGGAAAATGACTGAGGCTTGATTCTGGAACCCTGTTACCTGGGAACATGTCTGAGGTTTCATTCTGGAACCCTGTTACCTGGGAACATGTCTGAGGTTTGATTCTGGAAGCTTGTTACCTGGAAACATGACATCGGTTTGGTTCTGGAATCCTGTGGCCTGGGAATATGACATCAATTTGATTGTGGAACGCTGTATCCTGGGAACATGACGGAGGTTTGATTCTGGAATCCTGTGGCCTGGGAACATGACTGAGGTTTAATTCTGGAACCTTGTGACGTGGGAACATGTCTGAGGTTTGATTCTGGAACCCTGTTACCTGGGAACATGTCTGAGGTTTGATTTTGGAAGCTTGTGGCCTGGGAACATGACATCGGTTTGGTTCTGGAACCCTGTGGCCTGGGAATATGACATCAATTTGATTGTGGAACGCTGTATCCTGGGAACATGACGGAGGTTTAATTCTGGAATCCTGTGGCCTGGGAACATGACTGAGGTTTGATTCTGGAACCTTGTATCGTGGGAACATGTCTGAGGTTTGATTCTGGAACCCAGTTACCTGGGAACATGTCTGAGGTTTGATTCTGGAACCCTATTACCTGGGAACATGTCTGTGGTTTGATTCTGGAATCTTGTTACCTGGGAACATGACATCGGTTTGGTTCTGGAACACTGTGGCCTGGGAATATGACATCAATTTGATTGTGGAACGCTGTATCCTGGGAACATGACGGAGGTTTGATTCTGGAATCCTGTGGCCTGGGAACATGACTGAGGTTTAATTCTGGAACCTTGTGACGTGGGAACATGTCTGAGGTTTGATTCTGGAACCCTGTTACCTGGGAACATGTCTGAGGTTTGATTCTGGAAGCCTGTGGCCTGGGAACATGACATTGGTTTGGTTCTGAAACCCTGTGGCCTGGGAATATGACATCAATTTGATTGTGGAACGCTGTATCCTGGGAACATGACGGAGGTTTGATTCTGGAATCCTGTGGCCTGGGAACATGACTGAGGTTTGATTCTGGAACCTTGTATCGTGGGAACAGGTCTGAGGTTTGATTCTGGAACCCTATTATTTGGGAACATGTCTGAGGTTTGATTCTGGAACCCTGTTACCTGGGAACATGTCTGAGGTTTGATTCTGGAACCCTGTTACCTGGGATCTTGTCTGAGATTTGATTCTGGAAGCTTGTGGCCTGGGAACATGACATCGGTTTGGTTCTGGAACCCTGTGGCCTGGGAATATGACATCAAATTGATTGTGGAACGCTGTATCCTGGGAACATGACGGAGGTTTGATTCTGGAATCCTGTGGCCTGGGAACATGTCTGAGGTTTGATTCTGGAACCCTGTTACCTGGGAACATGTCTGAGGTTTGATTCTGGAACCCTGTTAGCTGGGAACATGTCTGAGGTTTGATTCTGGAAGCTTGTTACCTGGGAACATGACATCGGTTTGGTTTTGGAACACTGTGGCCTGGGAATATGACATCAATTTGATTGTGGAACGCTGTATCCTGGGAACATGACGGAGGTTTGATTCTGGAATCCTATGGCCTGGGAACATGACTGAGGTTTAATTCTGGAACCTTTTGACGTGGGAACATGTCTGAGGTTTGATTCTGGAATCCTGTTACCTGGGAACATGTCTGAGGTTTGATTCTGGAAGCTTGTGGTCTGGGAACATGACATCGGTTTGGTTCTGGAACCCTGTGGCCTGGGAATATGACATCAATTTGATTGTGGAACGCTGTATCCTGGGAACATGACGGCGGTTTGATTCTGGAATCCTGTGGCCTGGGAACATGACTGAGATTTGATTCTGGAACCTTGTATCGTGGGAACATGACTGAGGTTTGATTCTGGAACCCTTTGGCCTGGGAACATGACTGAGGTTTGATTCTGGAACCTTGTATCGTGGGAACATGTCTGCGGTTTGATTCTGGAAGCTTGTGGCCTGGGAACATGACATCGGTTTGCTTTTGGAACCCTGTGGCCTGGGAACATGTCTGAGGTTTTATTCTGGAACCCTGTGGCCTGGGAACCTTACTGAGGTTTGATTATGGAAGCCTGTGGCCTGGAAACATGAGTGAGGTTTGATTCTAGAACCCTGTGGTGTGGGAACATGACTAAAGTTTGATTTTGGAACCCTTTTGCCTGGGAACATGACTGAGCTTTTACTTTGGAACCCTCTGGCCTGGGAATATGACTGAGGCTTGATTCTGGAACCCTGTGGCCTGGGAACATGTCTGAGGTTTGATTCTGGAAACTTGTGGCCCGGACACATGACATCGGTTTGATTCCGGAAACCTATGGCCTGGGAATATGACATCAATTTTATTCTTGAACCCTGTGGCCTGGGAACATAACAATGGTTTAATTGTGGAATCCTGTGGCCTGGGAACATGACTGAGGTTTGATTCTGGAACCCTGTGGCCTGGGAACATGACTGAGGTTTGATTCTGGAACCCAGTGGCCTGGAAACATGTCTGAGGTTTGATTCTGGAACCCTGTGGCCTGGGAACCTTACTGAGGTTTGATTCTGGAAGCCTGTGGCCTAGAAACATAAGTGAGGTTTGATTCTAAAACCCTGTGGTGTGGGAACATGACTAAGGTTTGATTTTGGAACCCTTTTGCCTGGGAACATGACTGAGCTTTTACTTTGGACCTCTCTGGCCTGGGAAAATGACTGAGGCTTGATTCTGGAACCCTGTGGCCTGGGAATATGACTGAGGTTTGATTCTGGAATCTTGTTACTTGGGAACATGACATCGGTTTGGTTCTGGAACACTGTGGCCTGGGAATATGACATCAATTTGATTGTGGAACGCTGTATCCTGGGATCATGACGGAGGTTTGATTCTGGAATCCTGTGGCCTGGGAACATGACTGAGGTTTAATTCTGGAACCTTGTGACGTGGGAACATGTCTGAGGTTTGATTCTGGAACCCTGTTACCTGGGAACATGTCTGAGGTTTGATTCTGGAAGCTTGTGGCCTGGGAACATGACATCGGTTTGGTTCTGGAACCCTGTGGCCTGGGAATATGACATCAATTTGATTGTGGAACGCTGTATCCTGGGAACATGAAGGAGGTTTGATTCTGGAATCCTGTGGCCTGGGAACATGACTGAGGTTTGATTCTGGAACCTTGTATCGTGGGAACATGTCTGAGGTTTGATTCTGGAACCCTGTGGCCTGGGAACATGACTGAGTTTTGATTCTGGAACCCAGTGGCCTGGGAACATGTCTGAGGTTTGATTCTGGAACCCTGTGGCCTGGGAACCTTACTGAGGTTTGATTCTGGAAGCCTGTGGCCTGGGAACATGAGTGAGGTTTGATTCTAGAACCCTGTGGTGTGGGAACATGACTAAAGTTTGATTTTGGAACCCTTTTACCTGGGAACATGACTGAGCTTCTACTTTGGAACCCTCTGGTCTGGGAAAATGACTGAGGCTTGATTCTGGAACCCTGTGGCCTGGGAACATGTCTGAGGTTTGATTCCGGAAACTTGTGGCCCGGACACATGACATCGGTTTGATTCCGGAAACCTATGGCCTGGGAATATGACATCAATTTTATTCTGGAACCCTGTTGCCTGGGAACATAACAATGGTTTAATTGTGGAATCCTGTGGCCTGGGAATATGACTGAGGTTTGATTCTGGAACCCTGTGGCCTGGGAACATGTCTGAGGTTTGATTCTGGAACCCTGTTACCTGGGAACATGTCTGAGGTTTGATTGTGGAAGCCTATGGCCTGGAAATATTCGTGAGGTTTGATTCTAGAACCCTGTGGTGTGGGAACATGACTAAGGTTTGTTTTTGGAACCCTTTTGCCTGGGAACATGACTGAGCTTTTACTTTGGAACCCTCTGGCCTGGGAAAATGACTGAGGCTTGATTCTGGAACCCTGTGGCCTGGGAATATGACTGAGGTTTGATTCTGGAACCCTGGTACCTGGGAACATGTCTGAGGTTTGATTCTGGAAGCTTGTTACCTGGGAACATGACATCGGTTTGGTTCTGGAACACTGTGGCCTGGGAATATGACATCAATTTGATTGTTGAACGCTGTATCCTGGGAACATGACGGAGGTTTGATTCTGGAATCCTGTGGCCTGGGAACATGACTGAGGTTTAATTCTGGAACCTTGTGACGTGGGAACATGTCTGAGGTTTGATTCTGGAATCCTGTTACCTGGGAACATGTCTGAGGTTTGATTCTGGAAGCTTGTGGCCTGGGAACATGACATCGGTTTGGTTCTGGAACCCTGTGGCCTGGGAATATGACATCAATTTGATTGTGGAACGCTGTATCCTGGGAACATGACGGAGGTTTGATTCTGGAATCCTGTGGCCTGGGAACATGACTGAGGTTTGATTCTGGAACCTTGTATCGTGGGAACATGTCTGAGGTTTGATTCTGGAACCCAGTTACCTGGGAACATGTCTGAGGTTTGATTCTGGAACCCTATTACCTGGGAACATGTCTGTGGTTTGATTCTGGAATCTTGTTACCTGGGAACATGACATCGGTTTGGTTCTGGAACACTGTGGCCTGGGAATATGACATCAATTTGATTGTGGAACGCTGTATCCTGGGAACATGACGGAGGTTTGATTCTGGAATCCTGTGGCCTGGGAACATGACTGAGGTTTGATTCTGGAACCTTGTATCGTGGGAACATGTCTGAGGTTTGATTCTTGAACCCTGTGGCCTGGGAACATGACTGAGGTTTGATTGTGGAACCCAGTGGCCTGGGAACATGTCTGAGATTTGATTCTGGAACCCTGTGGCCTTGGAACCTTACTGAGGTTTGATTTTGGAAGCCTGTGGCCTGGAAACTTGAGTGACGTTTGATTCTACAACCCTGTGGTGTGGGAACATGACTAAGGTTTGATTTTGGAACCCTTTTGCCTGGGAACATGACTGAGCTTTTACTTTGGAACCCTCTGGCCTAGGAAAATGACTGAGGCTTGATTCTGGAACCCTGTGGCCTGGGAATATGACTGAGGTTTGATTCTGGAACCCTGTTACCTCGGAACATGTCTGAGGTTTGATTCTGGAAGCTTGTATCGTGGGAACATGTCTGAGGTTTGATTCTGGAACCCTGTTACCTGGGAACATGTCTGAGGTTTGATTCTGGAACCCTGTTACCTGGGAACATGTCTGAGCTTTGATTCTGGACGCTTGTGGCCTGGGAACATGACATCGGTTTGGTTCTGGAACACTGTGGCCTGGGAATATGACATCAATTTGATTGTGGAACGCTGTATCCTGGGAACATGACGGAGGTTTGATACTGGAATCCTGTGGCCTGGGAACATGACTGAGGTTTGATTCTGGAACCTTGTATCATGGGAACATGTCTGAGATTTGATTCTGGAACCCAGTTACCTGGGAACATGTCTGAGGTTTGATTCTGGAACCCTATTACCTGGGAATATGTCTGTGGTTTGATTCTGGAATCTTGTTACTTGGGAACATGACATCGGTTTGGTTCTGGAACCCTGTGGCCTGGGAATATGACATCAATTTGATTGTGGAACGCTGTATCCTGGGAACATGACGGAGGTTTGATTCTGGAATCCTGTGGCCTGGGAAAATGACTGAGGTTTATTCTGGAACCTTGTGACGTGGGAACATGTCTGAGGTTTGATTCTGGAACCCTGTTACCTGGGAACATGTCTGAAGTTTGATTCTAGAAGCTTGTGACCTGGGAACATGACATCGGTTTGGTTCTGGAACCCTGTGGCCTGGGAATATGACCTCAATTTGATTGGGGAACGCTGTATCCTGGGAACATGACGGAGGTTTGATTCTGGAATCCTGTGGCCTGGGAACATGACTGAGGTTTGATTCTGGAACCTTGTATCGTGGGAACATGTCTGAGGTTTGATTCTGGAACCCTGTGTCCTGGGAACATGACTGAGTTTTGATTCTGGAACCCAGTGACCTGGGAACATGTCTGAGGTTTGATTCTGGAACCCTGTGGCCTGGGAACCTTACTGAGGTTTGATTCTGGAAGCCTGTGGCCTGGAAACATGAGTGAGGTTTGATTCTAGAACCCTGTGGTGTGGGAACATGACTAAAGTTTGATTTTGGAACCCTTTTACCTGGGAACATGACTGAGCTTCTACTTTGGAACCCTCTGGCCTGGGAAAATGACAGAGGCTTGATTCTGGAACCCTGTGGCCTGGGAACATGTCTGAGGTTTGATTCCGGAAACTTGTGGCCCGGACACATGACATCGGTTTGATTCCGGAAACCTATGGCCTGAGAATATGACATCAATTTTATTCTGGAACCCTGTGGCCTGGGAACATAACAATGGTTTAATTGTGGAATCCTGTGGCCTGGGAACATGACTGAGGTTTGATTTTGGAACCCTGTGTCCTGGGAACATGACTGAGGTTTGATTCTTGAACCCAATGGCCTGGGAACATTTCTGAGGTTTGATTCTGGAACCCTGTGGCCTGGGAACCTTACTGAGGTTTGATTCTGGAAGCCTGTGGCTTGGAAACATGAGTGAGGTTTGATTCTAGAACCCTGTGGTGAGGGAACATGACTAAAGTTTGATTTTGGAACCCTTTTGCCTGGGAACATGACTGAGCTTTTACTTTGGACCCCTCTGACCTGGGAAAATGACTGAGGCTTGATTCTGGAACCCTGTTACCTGGGAACATGTCTGAGGTTTGATTCTGGAACCCTGTTACCTGGAAACATGTCTGAGGTTTGATTCTGGAAGCTTGTTACCTGGAAACATGACATCGGTTTGGTTCTGGAACCCTGTGGCCTGGGAATATGACATCAATTTGATTGTGGAACGCTGTATCCTGTGAACATGACGGAGGTTTGATTCTGGAATCCTGTGGCCTGGGAACATGACTGAGGTTTGATTCTGGAACCTTGTATCGTGGGAACATGTCTGAGGTTTGATTCTGGAACCTTGTATCGTGGGAACATGTCTGAGGTTTGATTCTGGAACCCTGTGGCCTGGGAACATGACTGAGTTTTGATTCTGGAACCCAGTGGCCTGGGAACATGTCTGAGGTTTGATTCTGAAACCCTGTGGCCTGGGAACCTTACTGAGGTTTGATTCTGGAAGCCTGTGGCCTGGGAACATGAGTGAGGTTTGATTCTAGAACCCTGTGGTGTGGGAACATGACTAAAGTTTGATTTTGGAACCCTTTTACCTGGGAACATGACTGAGCTTCTACTTTGGAACCCTCTGGCCTGGGAAAATGACTGAGGCTTGATTCTGGAACCCTGTGGCCTGGGAACATGTCTGAGGTTTGATTCCGGAAACTTGTGGCCCGGACACATGACATCGGTTTGATTCCGGAAACCTATGGCCTGGGAATATGACATCAATTTTATTCTGGAACCCTGTGGCCTGGGAACATAACAATGGTTTAATTGTGGAATCCTGTGGCCTGGGAACATGACTGAGGTTTGATTTTGGAACCCTGTGTCCTGGGAACATGACTGAGGTTTGATTCTGGAACCCAATGGCCTGGGAACATGTCTGAGGTTTGATTCTGGAACCCTGTGGCCTGGGAACCTTACTGATGTTTGATTCTGGAAGCCTGTTGCTTGGAAACATGAGTGAGGTTTGATTCTAGAACCCTGTGGTGTGGGAACATGACTAAGGTTTGATTTTGGAACCCTTTTGCCTGGGAACTTGACTGAGCTTTTACTTTGGACCCCTCTGACCTGGGAAAATGACTGAGGCTTGATTCTGGAACCCTGTTACCTGGGAACATGTCTGAGGTTTCATTCTGGAACCCTGTTACCTGGGAACATGTCTGAGGTTTGATTCTGGAAGCTTGTTACCTGGAAACATGACATCGGTTTGGTTCTGGAATCCTGTGGCCTGGGAATATGACATCAATTTGATTGTGGAACGCTGTATCCTGGGAACATGACGGAGGTTTGATTCTGGAATCCTGTGGCCTGGGAACATGACTGAGGTTTAATTCTGGAACCTTGTGACGTGGGAACATGTCTGAGGTTTGATTCTGGAACCCTGTTACCTGGGAACATGTCTGAGGTTTGATTTTGGAAGCTTGTGGCCTGGGAACATGACATCGGTTTGGTTCTGGAACCCTGTGGCCTGGGAATATGACATCAATTTGATTGTGGAACGCTGTATCCTGGGAACATGACGGAGGTTTAATTCTGGAATCCTGTGGCCTGGGAACATGACTGAGGTTTGATTCTGGAACCTTGTATCGTGGGAACATGTCTGAGGTTTGATTCTGGAACCCAGTTACCTGGGAACATGTCTGAGGTTTGATTCTGGAACCCTATTACCTGGGAACATGTCTGTGGTTTGATTCTGGAATCTTGTTACCTGGGAACATGACATCGGTTTGGTTCTGGAACACTGTGGCCTGGGAATATGACATCAATTTGATTGTGGAACGCTGTATCCTGGGAACATGACGGAGGTTTGATTCTGGAATCCTGTGGCCTGGGAACATGACTGAGGTTTAATTCTGGAACCTTGTGACGTGGGAACATGTCTGAGGTTTGATTCTGGAACCCTGTTACCTGGGAACATGTCTGAGGTTTGATTCTGGAAGCCTGTGGCCTGGGAACATGACATTGGTTTGGTTCTGAAACCCTGTGGCCTGGGAATATGACATCAATTTGATTGTGGAACGCTGTATCCTGGGAACATGACGGAGGTTTGATTCTGGAATCCTGTGGCCTGGGAACATGACTGAGGTTTGATTCTGGAACCTTGTATCGTGGGAACAGGTCTGAGGTTTGATTCTGGAACCCTATTATTTGGGAACATGTCTGAGGTTTGATTCTGGAACCCTGTTACCTGGGAACATGTCTGAGGTTTGATTCTGGAACCCTGTTACCTGGGATCTTGTCTGAGATTTGATTCTGGAAGCTTGTGGCCTGGGAACATGACATCGGTTTGGTTCTGGAACCCTGTGGCCTGGGAATATGACATCAAATTGATTGTGGAACGCTGTATCCTGGGAACATGACGGAGGTTTGATTCTGGAATCCTGTGGCCTGGGAACATGTCTGAGGTTTGATTCTGGAACCCTGTTACCTGGGAACATGTCTGAGGTTTGATTCTGGAACCCTGTTAGCTGGGAACATGTCTGAGGTTTGATTCTGGAAGCTTGTTACCTGGGAACATGACATCGGTTTGGTTTTGGAACACTGTGGCCTGGGAATATGACATCAATTTGATTGTGGAACGCTGTATCCTGGGAACATGACGGAGGTTTGATTCTGGAATCCTATGGCCTGGGAACATGACTGAGGTTTAATTCTGGAACCTTTTGACGTGGGAACATGTCTGAGGTTTGATTCTGGAATCCTGTTACCTGGGAACATGTCTGAGGTTTGATTCTGGAAGCTTGTGGTCTGGGAACATGACATCGGTTTGGTTCTGGAACCCTGTGGCCTGGGAATATGACATCAATTTGATTGTGGAACGCTGTATCCTGGGAACATGACGGCGGTTTGATTCTGGAATCCTGTGGCCTGGGAACATGACTGAGATTTGATTCTGGAACCTTGTATCGTGGGAACATGACTGAGGTTTGATTCTGGAACCCTTTGGCCTGGGAACATGACTGAGGTTTGATTCTGGAACCTTGTATCGTGGGAACATGTCTGCGGTTTGATTCTGGAAGCTTGTGGCCTGGGAACATGACATCGGTTTGCTTTTGGAACCCTGTGGCCTGGGAACATGTCTGAGGTTTTATTCTGGAACCCTGTGGCCGGGGAACCTTACTGAGGTTTGATTATGGAAGCCTGTGGCCTGGAAACATGAGTGAGGTTTGATTCTAGAACCCTGTGGTGTGGGAACATGACTAAAGTTTGATTTTGGAACCCTTTTGCCTGGGAACATGACTGAGCTTTTACTTTGGAACCCTCTGGCCTGGGAATATGACTGAGGCTTGATTCTGGAACCCTGTGGCCTGGGAACATGTCTGAGGTTTGATTCTGGAAACTTGTGGCCCGGACACATGACATCGGTTTGATTCCGGAAACCTATGGCCTGGGAATATGACATCAATTTTATTCTTGAACCCTGTGGCCTGGGAACATAACAATGGTTTAATTGTGGAATCCTGTGGCCTGGGAACATGACTGAGGTTTGATTCTGGAACCCTGTGGCCTGGGAACATGACTGAGGTTTGATTCTGGAACCCAGTGGCCTGGAAACATGTCTGAGGTTTGATTCTGGAACCCTGTGGCCTGGGAACCTTACTGAGGTTTGATTCTGGAAGCCTGTGGCCTAGAAACATAAGTGAGGTTTGATTCTAAAACCCTGTGGTGTGGGAACATGACTAAGGTTTGATTTTGGAACCCTTTTGCCTGGGAACATGACTGAGCTTTTACTTTGGACCTCTCTGGCCTGGGAAAATGACTGAGGCTTGATTCTGCAACCCTGTGGCCTGGGAATATGACTGAGGTTTGATTCTGGAATCTTGTTACTTGGGAACATGACATCGGTTTGGTTCTGGAACACTGTGGCCTGGGAATATGACATCAATTTGATTGTGGAACGCTGTATCCTGGGATCATGACGGAGGTTTGATTCTGGAATCCTGTGGCCTGGGAACATGACTGAGGTTTAATTCTGGAACCTTGTGACGTGGGAACATGTCTGAGGTTTGATTCTGGAACCCTGTTACCTGGGAACATGTCTGAGGTTTGATTCTGGAAGCTTGTGGCCTGGGAACATGACATCGGTTTGGTTCTGGAACCCTGTGGCCTGGGAATATGACATCAATTTGATTGTGGAACGCTGTATCCTGGGAACATGAAGGAGGTTTGATTCTGGAATCCTGTGGCCTGGGAACATGACTGAGGTTTGATTCTGGAACCTTGTATCGTGGGAACATGTCTGAGGTTTGATTCTGGAACCCTGTGGCCTGGGAACATGACTGAGTTTTGATTCTGGAACCCAGTGGCCTGGGAACATGTCTGAGGTTTGATTCTGGAACCCTGTGGCCTGGGAACCTTACTGAGGTTTGATTCTGGAAGCCTGTGGCCTGGGAACATGAGTGAGGTTTGATTCTAGAACCCTGTGGTGTGGGAACATGACTAAAGTTTGATTTTGGAACCCTTTTACCTGGGAACATGACTGAGCTTCTACTTTGGAACCCTCTGGCCTGGGAAAATGACTGAGGCTTGATTCTGGAACCCTGTGGCCTGGGAACATGTCTGAGGTTTGATTCCGGAAACTTGTGGCCCGGACACATGACATCGGTTTGATTCCGGAAACCTATGGCCTGGGAATATGACATCAATTTTATTCTGGAACGCTGTGGCCTGGGAACATAACAATGGTTTAATTGTGGAATCCTGTGGCCTGGGAACATGACTGAGGTTTGATTTTGGAACCCTGTGTCCTGGGAACATGACTGAGGTTTGATTCTGGAACCCAATGGCCTGGGAACATGTCTGAGGTTTGATTCTGGAACCCTGTGGCCTGGGAACCTTACTGAGGTTTGATTCTGGAAGCCTCTGGCTTGGAAACATGAGTGAGGTTTGATTCTAGAACCCTGTGGTGTGGGAACATGACTAAGGTTTGATTTTGGAACCCTTTTGCCTGGGAACATGACTGAGCTTTTACTTTGGACCCCTCTGACCTGGGAAAATGACTGAGGCTTGATTCTGGAACCCTGTTACCTGGGAACATGTCTGAGGTTTGATTCTGGAATCCTGTTACCTGGGAACATGTCTGAGGTTTGATTCTGGAAGCTTGTTACCTGGAAACATGACATCGGTTTGGTTCTGGAATCCTGTGGCCTGGGAATATGACATCAATTTGATTGTGGAACGCTGTATCCTGGGAACATGACAGAGGTTTGATTCTGGAATCCTGTGGCCTGGGAACATGACTGAGGTTTAATTCTGGAACCTTGTGACGTGGGAACATGTCTGAGGTTTGATTCTGGAACCCTGTTACCTGGGAACATGTCTGAGGTTTGATTTTGGAAGCTTGTGGCCAGGGAACATGACATCGGTTTGGTTCTGGAACCCTGTGGCCTGGGAATATGACATCAATTTGATTGTGGAACGCTGTATCCTGGGAACATGACGGAGGTTTGATTCTGGAATCCTGTGGCCTGGGAACATGACTGAGGTTTGATTCTGGAACCTTGTATCGTGGGAACATGTCTGAGGTTTGATTCTGGAACCCAGTTACCTGGGAACATGTCTGAGGTTTGATTCTGGAACCCTATTACCTGGGAACATGTCTGTGGTTTGATTCTGGAATCTTGTTACCTGGGAACATGACATCGGTTTGGTTCTGGAACACTGTGGCCTGGGAATATGACATCAATTTGATTGTGGAACGCTGTATCCTGGGAACATGACGGAGGTTTGATTCTGGAATCCTGTGGCCTGGGAACATGACTGAGGTTTAATTCTGGAACCTTGTGACGTGGGAACATGTCTGAGGTTTGATTCTGGAACCCTGTTACCTGGGAACATGTCTGAGGTTTGATTCTGGAAGCCTGTGGCCTGGGAACATGACATTGGTTTGGTTCTGAAACCCTGTGGCCTGGGAATATGACATCAATTTGATTGTGGAACGCTGTATCCTGGGAACATGACGGAGGTTTGATTCTGGAATCCTGTGGCCTGGGAACATGACTGAGGTTTGATTCTGGAACCTTGTATCGTGGGAACAGGTCTGAGGTTTGATTCTGGAACCCTATTATTTGGGAACATGTCTGAGGTTTGATTCTGGAACCCTGTTACCTGGGAACATGTCTGAGGTTTGATTCTGGAACCCTGTTACCTGGGATCTTGTCTGAGATTTGATTCTGGAAGCTTGTGGCCTGGGAACATGACATCGGTTTGGTTCTGGAACCCTGTGGCCTGGGAATATGACATCAAATTGATTGTGGAACGCTGTATCCTGGGAACATGACGGAGGTTTGATTCTGGAATCCTGTGGCCTGGGAACATGTCTGAGGTTTGATTCTGGAACCCTGTTACCTGGGAACATGTCTGAGGTTTGATTCTGGAACCCTGTTAGCTGGGAACATGTCTGAGGTTTGATTCTGGAAGCTTGTTACCTGGGAACATGACATCGGTTTGGTTTTGGAACACTGTGGCCTGGGAATATGACATCAATTTGATTGTGGAACGCTGTATCCTGGGAACATGACGGAGGTTTGATTCTGGAATCCTATGGCCTGGGAACATGACTGAGGTTTAATTCTGGAACCTTTTGACGTGGGAACATGTCTGAGGTTTGATTCTGGAATCCTGTTACCTGGGAACATGTCTGAGGTTTGATTCTGGAAGCTTGTGGTCTGGGAACATGACATCGGTTTGGTTCTGGAACCCTGTGGCCTGGGAATATGACATCAATTTGATTGTGGAACGCTGTATCCTGGGAACATGACGGCGGTTTGATTCTGGAATCCTGTGGCCTGGGAACATGACTGAGATTTGATTCTGGAACCTTGTATCGTGGGAACATGACTGAGGTTTGATTCTGGAACCCTTTGGCCTGGGAACATGACTGAGGTTTGATTCTGGAACCTTGTATCGTGGGAACATGTCTGCGGTTTGATTCTGGAAGCTTGTGGCCTGGGAACATGACATCGGTTTGCTTTTGGAACCCTGTGGCCTGGGAACATGTCTGAGGTTTTATTCTGGAACCCTGTGGCCGGGGAACCTTACTGAGGTTTGATTATGGAAGCCTGTGGCCTGGAAACATGAGTGAGGTTTGATTCTAGAACCCTGTGGTGTGGGAACATGACTAAAGTTTGATTTTGGAACCCTTTTGCCTGGGAACATGACTGAGCTTTTACTTTGGAACCCTCTGGCCTGGGAATATGACTGAGGCTTGATTCTGGAACCCTGTGGCCTGGGAACATGTCTGAGGTTTGATTCTGGAAACTTGTGGCCCGGACACATGACATCGGTTTGATTCCGGAAACCTATGGCCTGGGAATATGACATCAATTTTATTCTTGAACCCTGTGGCCTGGGAACATAACAATGGTTTAATTGTGGAATCCTGTGGCCTGGGAACATGACTGAGGTTTGATTCTGGAACCCTGTGGCCTGGGAACATGACTGAGGTTTGATTCTGGAACCCAGTGGCCTGGAAACATGTCTGAGGTTTGATTCTGGAACCCTGTGGCCTGGGAACCTTACTGAGGTTTGATTCTGGAAGCCTGTGGCCTAGAAACATAAGTGAGGTTTGATTCTAAAACCCTGTGGTGTGGGAACATGACTAAGGTTTGATTTTGGAACCCTTTTGCCTGGGAACATGACTGAGCTTTTACTTTGGACCTCTCTGGCCTGGGAAAATGACTGAGGCTTGATTCTGCAACCCTGTGGCCTGGGAATATGACTGAGGTTTGATTCTGGAATCTTGTTACTTGGGAACATGACATCGGTTTGGTTCTGGAACACTGTGGCCTGGGAATATGACATCAATTTGATTGTGGAACGCTGTATCCTGGGATCATGACGGAGGTTTGATTCTGGAATCCTGTGGCCTGGGAACATGACTGAGGTTTAATTCTGGAACCTTGTGACGTGGGAACATGTCTGAGGTTTGATTCTGGAACCCTGTTACCTGGGAACATGTCTGAGGTTTGATTCTGGAAGCTTGTGGCCTGGGAACATGACATCGGTTTGGTTCTGGAACCCTGTGGCCTGGGAATATGACATCAATTTGATTGTGGAACGCTGTATCCTGGGAACATGAAGGAGGTTTGATTCTGGAATCCTGTGGCCTGGGAACATGACTGAGGTTTGATTCTGGAACCTTGTATCGTGGGAACATGTCTGAGGTTTGATTCTGGAACCCTGTGGCCTGGGAACATGACTGAGTTTTGATTCTGGAACCCAGTGGCCTGGGAACATGTCTGAGGTTTGATTCTGGAACCCTGTGGCCTGGGAACCTTACTGAGGTTTGATTCTGGAAGCCTGTGGCCTGGGAACATGAGTGAGGTTTGATTCTAGAACCCTGTGGTGTGGGAACATGACTAAAGTTTGATTTTGGAACCCTTTTACCTGGGAACATGACTGAGCTTCTACTTTGGAACCCTCTGGCCTGGGAAAATGACTGAGGCTTGATTCTGGAACCCTGTGGCCTGGGAACATGTCTGAGGTTTGATTCCGGAAACTTGTGGCCCGGACACATGACATCGGTTTGATTCCGGAAACCTATGGCCTGGGAATATGACATCAATTTTATTCTGGAACGCTGTGGCCTGGGAACATAACAATGGTTTAATTGTGGAATCCTGTGGCCTGGGAACATGACTGAGGTTTGATTTTGGAACCCTGTGTCCTGGGAACATGACTGAGGTTTGATTCTGGAACCCAATGGCCTGGGAACATGTCTGAGGTTTGATTCTGGAACCCTGTGGCCTGGGAACCTTACTGAGGTTTGATTCTGGAAGCCTCTGGCTTGGAAACATGAGTGAGGTTTGATTCTAGAACCCTGTGGTGTGGGAACATGACTAAGGTTTGATTTTGGAACCCTTTTGCCTGGGAACATGACTGAGCTTTTACTTTGGACCCCTCTGACCTGGGAAAATGACTGAGGCTTGATTCTGGAACCCTGTTACCTGGGAACATGTCTGAGGTTTGATTCTGGAATCCTGTTACCTGGGAACATGTCTGAGGTTTGATTCTGGAAGCTTGTTACCTGGAAACATGACATCGGTTTGGTTCTGGAATCCTGTGGCCTGGGAATATGACATCAATTTGATTGTGGAACGCTGTATCCTGGGAACATGACAGAGGTTTGATTCTGGAATCCTGTGGCCTGGGAACATGACTGAGGTTTAATTCTGGAACCTTGTGACGTGGGAACATGTCTGAGGTTTGATTCTGGAACCCTGTTACCTGGGAACATGTCTGAGGTTTGATTTTGGAAGCTTGTGGCCAGGGAACATGACATCGGTTTGGTTCTGGAACCCTGTGGCCTGGGAATATGACATCAATTTGATTGTGGAACGCTGTATCCTGGGAACATGACGGAGGTTTGATTCTGGAATCCTGTGGCCTGGGAACATGACTGAGGTTTGATTCTGGAACCTTGTATCGTGGGAACATGTCTGAGGTTTGATTCTGGAACCCAGTTACCTGGGAACATGTCTGAGGTTTGATTCTGGAACCCTATTACCTGGGAACATGTCTGTGGTTTGATTCTGGAATCTTGTTACCTGGGAACATGACATCGGTTTGGTTCTGGAACACTGTGGCCTGGGAATATGACATCAATTTGATTGTGGAACGCTGTATCCTGGGAACATGACGGAGGTTTGATTCTGGAATCCTATGGCCTGGGAACATGACTGAGGTTTAATTCTGGAACCTTTTGACGTGGGAACATGTCTGAGGTTTGATTCTGGAATCCTGTTACCTGGGAACATGTCTGAGGTTTGATTCTGGAAGCTTGTGGTCTGGGAACATGACATCGGTTTGGTTCTGGAACCCTGTGGCCTGGGAATAGGACATCAATTTGATTGTGGAACGCTGTATCCTGGGAACATGACGGCGGTTTGATTCTGGAATCCTGTGGCCTGGGAACATGACTGAGATTTGATTCTGGAACCTTGTATCGTGGGAACATGACTGAGGTTTGATTCTGGAACCCTTTGGCCTGGGAACATGACTGAGGTTTGATTCTGGAACCTTGTATCGTGGGAACATGTCTGAGGTTTGATTCTGGAAGCTTGTGGCCTGGGAACATGACATCGGTTTGCTTTTGGAACCCTGTGGCCTGGGAACATGTCTGAGGTTTTATTCTGGAACCCTGTGGCCTGGGAACCTTACTGAGGTTTGATTCTGGAAGCCTGTGGCCTGGAAACATGAGTGAGGTTTGATTCTAGAACCCTGTGGTGTGGGAACATGACTAAAGTTTGATTTTGGAACCCTTTTGCCTGGGAACATGACTGAGCTTTTCCTTTGGAACCCTCTGGCCTGGGAAAATGACTGAGGCTTGATTCTGGAACCCTGTGGCCTGGGAACATGTCTGAGGTTTGATTCTGGAAACTTGTGGCCCGGACACATGACATCGGTTTGATTCCGGAAACCTATGGCCTGGGAATATGACATCAATTTTATTCTGGAACCCTGTGGCCTGGGAACATAACAATGGTTTAATTGTGGAATCCTGTGGCCTGGGAACATGACTGAGGTTTGATTCTGGAACCCTGTGGCCTGGGAACATGACTGAGGTTTGATTCTGGAACCCAGTGGCCTGGAAACATGTCTGAGGTTTGATTCTGGAACCCTGTGGCCTGGGAACCTTACTGAGGTTTGATTCTGGAAGCCTGTGGCCTAGAAACATAAGTGAGGTTTGATTCTAGAACCCTGTGGTGTGGGAACATGACTAAGGTTTGATTTTGGAACCCTTTTGCCTGGGAACATGACTGAGCTTTTACTTTGGACCTCTCTGGCCTGGGAAAATGACTGAGGCTTGATTCTGGAACCCTGTGGCCTGGGAATATGACTGAGGTTTGATTCTGGAAGCTTGTTACCTGGGAACATGACATCGGTTTGGTTCTGGAACACTGTGGCCTGGGAATATGACATCAATTTGATTGTGGAACGCTGTATCCTGGGAACATGACGGAGGTTTGATTCTGGAATCCTGTGGCCTGGGAACATGACTGAGGTTTAATTCTGGAACCTTGTGACGTGGGAACATGTCTGAGGTTTGATTCTGGAATCCTGTTACCTGGGAACATGTCTGAGGTTTGATTCTGGAAGCTTGTGGCCTGGGAACATGACATCGGTTTGGTTCTGGAACCCTGTAGCCTGGGAATATGACATCAATTTGATTGTGGAACGCTGTATCCTGGGAACATGACGGAGGTTTGATTCTGGAATCCTGTGGCCTGGGAACATGACTGAGGTTTGATTCTGGAAACTTGTATCGTGGGAACATGTCTGAGGTTTGATTCTGGAACCCAGTTACCTGGGAACATGTCTCAGGTTTGATTCTGGAACCCTATTACCTGGGAACATGTCTGTGGTTTGATTCTGGAATCTTGTTACCTGGGAACATGACATCGGTTTGGTTCTGGAACACTGTGGCCTGGGAATATGACATCAATTTGATTGTGGAACGCTGTATCCTGGGAACATGACGGAGGTTTGATTCTGGAATCCTGTGGCCTGGGAACATGACTGAGGTTTGATTCTGGAACCTTGTATCGTGGGAACATGTCTGAGGTTTGATTCTTGAACCCTGTGGCCTGGGAACATGACTGAGGTTTGATTGTGGAACCCAGTGGCCTGGGAACATGTCTGAGATTTGATTCTGGAACCCTGTGGCCTTGGAACCTTACTGAGGTTTGATTTTGGAAGCCTGTGGCCTGGAAACTTGAGTGACGTTTGATTCTACAACCCTGTGGTGTGGGAACATGACTAAGGTTTGATTTTGGAACCCTTTTGCCTGGGAACATGACTGAGCATTTACTTTGGAACCCTCTGGCCTGGGAAAATGACTGAGGCTTGATTCTGGAACCCTGTGGCCTGGGAATATGACTGAGGTTTGATTCTGGAACCCTGTTACCTGGGAACATGTCTGAGGTTTGATTCTGGAAGCTTGTATCGTGGGAACATGTCTGAGGTTTGATTCTGGAACCCTGTTACCTGGGAACATGTCTGAGGTTTGATTCTGGAACCCTGTTACCTGGGAACATGTCTGAGCTTTTATTCTGGACGCTTGTGGCCTGGGAACATGACATCGGTTTGGTTCTGGAACACTGTGGCCTGGGAATATGACATCAATTTGATTGTGGAACGCTGTATCCTGGGAACATGACGGAGGTTTGATACTGGAATCCTGTGGCCTGGGAACATGACTGAGGTTTGATTCTGGAACCCTGTTACCTGTGAACATATCTGAGGTTTGATTCTGGAACCTTGTGACGTGGGAGCATGTCTGAGGTTTGATTCTGGAACCCTATTACCTGGGAACATGTCTGTGGTTTGATTCTGGAATCTTGTTACCTGGGAACATGACATCGGTTTGGTTCTGGAACCCTGTGGCCTGGGAATATGACATCAATTTGATTGTGGAACGCTGTATCCTGGGAACATGACAGAGGTTTGATTCTGGAATCCTGTGGCCTGGGAACATGACTGAGGTTTATTCTGGAACCTTGTGACGTGGGAACATGTCTGAGGTTTGATTCTGGAACCCTGTTACCTGGGAACATGTCTGAAGTTTGATTCTAGAAGCTTGTGGGCTGGGAACATGACATCGGTTTGGTTCTGGAACCCTGTGGCCTGGGAATATGACATCAATTTGATTGTGGAACGCTGTATCCTGGGAACATGACTGAGGTTTGATTCTGGAACCTTGTATCGTGGGAACATGTCTGAGGTTTGATTCTGGAACCCTGTGGCCTGGGAACATGACTGAGTTTTGATTCTGGAACCCAGAGTCCTGGGAAAAGGTCTGAGGTTTGATTCTGGAACCCTGTGGCCTGGGAACCTTACTGAGGTTTGATTCTGGAAGCCTGTGGCCTGGAAACATGAGTGACGTTTGATTCTACAACCCTGTGGTGTGGGAACATGACTAAGGTTTGATTTTGGAACCCATTTGCCTGGGAACATGACTGAGCTTTTACTTTGGACCCCTCTGACCTGGGAAAATGACTGAGGCTTGATTCTGGAACCCTGTTAGCTGGGAACATGTCTGAGGTTTGATTCTGGAACCCTGTTACCTGGGAACATGTCTGAGGTTTGATTCTGGAAGCTTGTTACCTGGGAACATGACATCGGTGTGGTTCTGGAACACTGTGGCCTGGCAATATGACATCAATTTGATTGTGGAACGCTGTATCCTGGGAACATGACGGAGGTTTGATTCTGGAATCCTGTGGCCTGGGAACATGACTGAGGTTTAATTCTGGAACCTTGTGACGTGGGAACATGTCTGAGGTTTGATTCTGGAACCCTGTTACCTGGGAACATGTCTGAGGTTTGATTCTGGAAGCTTGTGGCCTGGGAACATGACATCGGTTTGGTTCTGGAACCCTGTGGCCTGGGAATATGACATCAATTTGATTGTGGAACGCTGTATCCTGGGAACATGACGGAGGTTTGATTCTGGAATCCTGTGGCCTGGGCACATGACTGAGGTTTGATTCTGGAACCTTGTATCGTGGGAACATGTCTGAGGTTTGATTCTGGAACCCAGTTACCTGGGAACATGTCTGAGGTTTGATTCTGGAACCCTATTACCTGGGAACATGTCTGTGGTTTGATTCTGGAAGCTTGTTACCTGGGAACATGACATCGGTTTGGTTCTGGACCCCTGTGGCCTGGGAATATGACATCAATTTGATGGTGGAACGCTGTATCCTGGGAACATGAGGGAGGTTTGATTCTGGAATCCTGTGGCCTGGGAACATGACTGGGGTTTGATTCTGGAACCCTGTTACCTGGGAACATGTCTGAGGTTTGATTCTGGAACCCTGTTACCTGGGAACATGTCTGAGGTTTGATTCTGGAAGCTTGTGCCCTGGGAACATGACATCGGTTTGGTTCTGGAACACTGTGGCCTGGGAATATGACATCAATTTGATTGTGGAACGCTGTATCCTGGGAACATGACGGAGGTTTGATTCTGGAATCCTGTGGCCTGGGAACATGACTGAGGTTTAATTCTGGAACCTTGTGACGTGGGAACATGTCTGAGGTTTGATTCTGGAACCCTGTTACCTGGGAACATGTCTGAGGTTTGATTCTGGAAGCTTGTGGCCTGGGAACATGACATCGGTTTGGTTCTGGAACCCACTGGCCTGGGAATATGACATCAATTTGATTGTGGAACGCTGTATCCTGGGAACATGACGGAGGTTTGATTCTGGAATCCTGTGGCCTGGGAACATGACTGTGGTTTAATTCTGGAACCTTGTGACGTGGGAACATGTCTGAGGTTTGATTCTGGAACCCAGTTACCTAGGAACATGTCTGAGGTTTGATTCTGGAATCCTGTGGCCTGGGAACATGACTGTGGTTTAATTCTGGAACCTTGTGACGTGGGAACATGTCTGAGGTTTGATTCTGGAACCCAGTTACCTGGGAACATGTCTGAGGTTTGATTCTGGAATCCTGTTACTTGGGAACATGTCTGAGGTTTGATTCTGGAAGCTTGTGGCCTGGGAACATGACATCGGGTTGGTTCTGGAACCCTGTGGCCTGGGAATATGACATCAAATTGATTGTGGAACGCTGTATCCTGGGAACATGACGGAGGTTTGATTCTGGAATCCTGTGGCCTGGGAACATGACTGAGGTTTGATTCTGGAACCCTGTTACCTGGGAACATGTCTGAGGTTTGATTCTGGAGCCCTGTTACCTGGGAACATGTCTGAGGTTTGATTCTGGAACCCTGTTACATGGGAACATGTCTGAGGTTTGATTCTGGAAGCTTGTGGCCTGGGAACATGACATCGGTTTGGTTCTGGAACCCTGTGGCCTGGGAATAGGACATCAATTTGATTGTGGAACGCTGTATCCTGGGAACATGACGGCGGTTTGATTCTGGAATCCTGTGGCCTGGGAACATGACTGAGATTTGATTCTGGAACCTTGTATCGTGGGAACATGACTGAGGTTTGATTCTGGAACCCTTTGGCCTGGGAACATGACTGAGGTTTGATTCTGGAACCTTGTATCGTGGGAACATGTCTGAGGTTTGATTCTGGAAGCTTGTGGCCTGGGAACATGACATCGGTTTGCTTTTGGAACCCTGTGGCCTGGGAACATGTCTGAGGTTTTATTCTGGAACCCTGTGGCCTGGGAACCTTACTGAGGTTTGATTATGGAAGCCTGTGGCCTGGAAACATGAGTGAGGTTTGATTCTAGAACCCTGTGGTGTGGGAACATGACTAAAGTTTGATTTTGGAACCCTTTTGCCTGGGAACATGACTGAGCTTTTCCTTTGGAACCCTCTGGCCTGGGAAAATGACTGAGGCTTGATTCTGGAACCCTGTGGCCTGGGAACATGTCTGAGGTTTGATTCTGGAAACTTGTGGCCCGGACACATGACATCGGTTTGATTCCGGAAACCTATGGCCTGGGAATATGACATCAATTTTATTCTGGAACCCTGTGGCCTGGGAACATAACAATGGTTTAATTGTGGAATCCTGTGGCCTGGGAACATGACTGAGGTTTGATTCTGGAACCCTGTGGCCTGGGAACATGACTGAGGTTTGATTCTGGAACCCAGTGGCCTGGAAACATGTCTGAGGTTTGATTCTGGAACCCTGTGGCCTGGGAACCTTACTGAGGTTTGATTCTGGAAGCCTGTGGCCTAGAAACATAAGTGAGGTTTGATTCTAGAACCCTGTGGTGTGGGAACATGACTAAGGTTTGATTTTGGAACCCTTTTGCCTGGGAACATGACTGAGCTTTTACTTTGGACCTCTCTGGCCTGGGAAAATGACTGAGGCTTGATTCTGGAACCCTGTGGCCTGGGAATATGACTGAGGTTTGATTCTGGAAGCTTGTTACCTGGGAACATGACATCGGTTTGGTTCTGGAACACTGTGGCCTGGGAATATGACATCAATTTGATTGTGGAACGCTGTATCCTGGGAACATGACGGAGGTTTGATTCTGGAATCCTGTGGCCTGGGAACATGACTGAGGTTTAATTCTGGAACCTTGTGACGTGGGAACATGTCTGAGGTTTGATTCTGGAATCCTGTTACCTGGGAACATGTCTGAGGTTTGATTCTGGAAGCTTGTGGCCTGGGAACATGACATCGGTTTGGTTCTGGAACCCTGTAGCCTGGGAATATGACATCAATTTGATTGTGGAACGCTGTATCCTGGGAACATGACGGAGGTTTGATTCTGGAATCCTGTGGCCTGGGAACATGACTGAGGTTTGATTCTGGAAACTTGTATCGTGGGAACATGTCTGAGGTTTGATTCTGGAACCCAGTTACCTGGGAACATGTCTCAGGTTTGATTCTGGAACCCTATTACCTGGGAACATGTCTGTGGTTTGATTCTGGAATCTTGTTACCTGGGAACATGACATCGGTTTGGTTCTGGAACACTGTGGCCTGGGAATATGACATCAATTTGATTGTGGAACGCTGTATCCTGGGAACATGACGGAGGTTTGATTCTGGAATCCTGTGGCCTGGGAACATGACTGAGGTTTGATTCTGGAACCTTGTATCGTGGGAACATGTCTGAGGTTTGATTCTTGAACCCTGTGGCCTGGGAACATGACTGAGGTTTGATTGTGGAACCCAGTGGCCTGGGAACATGTCTGAGATTTGATTCTGGAACCCTGTGGCCTTGGAACCTTACTGAGGTTTGATTTTGGAAGCCTGTGGCCTGGAAACTTGAGTGACGTTTGATTCTACAACCCTGTGGTGTGGGAACATGACTAAGGTTTGATTTTGGAACCCTTTTGCCTGGGAACATGACTGAGCATTTACTTTGGAACCCTCTGGCCTGGGAAAATGACTGAGGCTTGATTCTGGAACCCTGTGGCCTGGGAATATGACTGAGGTTTGATTCTGGAACCCTGTTACCTGGGAACATGTCTGAGGTTTGATTCTGGAAGCTTGTATCGTGGGAACATGTCTGAGGTTTGATTCTGGAACCCTGTTACCTGGGAACATGTCTGAGGTTTGATTCTGGAACCCTGTTACCTGGGAACATGTCTGAGCTTTTATTCTGGACGCTTGTGGCCTGGGAACATGACATCGGTTTGGTTCTGGAACACTGTGGCCTGGGAATATGACATCAATTTGATTGTGGAACGCTGTATCCTGGGAACATGACGGAGGTTTGATACTGGAATCCTGTGGCCTGGGAACATGACTGAGGTTTGATTCTGGAACCCTGTTACCTGTGAACATATCTGAGGTTTGATTCTGGAACCTTGTGACGTGGGAGCATGTCTGAGGTTTGATTCTGGAACCCTATTACCTGGGAACATGTCTGTGGTTTGATTCTGGAATCTTGTTACCTGGGAACATGACATCGGTTTGGTTCTGGAACCCTGTGGCCTGGGAATATGACATCAATTTGATTGTGGAACGCTGTATCCTGGGAACATGACAGAGGTTTGATTCTGGAATCCTGTGGCCTGGGAACATGACTGAGGTTTATTCTGGAACCTTGTGACGTGGGAACATGTCTGAGGTTTGATTCTGGAACCCTGTTACCTGGGAACATGTCTGAAGTTTGATTCTAGAAGCTTGTGGGCTGGGAACATGACATCGGTTTGGTTCTGGAACCCTGTGGCCTGGGAATATGACATCAATTTGATTGTGGAACGCTGTATCCTGGGAACATGACTGAGGTTTGATTCTGGAACCTTGTATCGTGGGAACATGTCTGAGGTTTGATTCTGGAACCCTGTGGCCTGGGAACATGACTGAGTTTTGATTCTGGAACCCAGAGTCCTGGGAAAAGGTCTGAGGTTTGATTCTGGAACCCTGTGGCCTGGGAACCTTACTGAGGTTTGATTCTGGAAGCCTGTGGCCTGGAAACATGAGTGACGTTTGATTCTACAACCCTGTGGTGTGGGAACATGACTAAGGTTTGATTTTGGAACCCATTTGCCTGGGAACATGACTGAGCTTTTACTTTGGACCCCTCTGACCTGGGAAAATGACTGAGGCTTGATTCTGGAACCCTGTTAGCTGGGAACATGTCTGAGGTTTGATTCTGGAACCCTGTTACCTGGGAACATGTCTGAGGTTTGATTCTGGAAGCTTGTTACCTGGGAACATGACATCGGTGTGGTTCTGGAACACTGTGGCCTGGCAATATGACATCAATTTGATTGTGGAACGCTGTATCCTGGGAACATGACGGAGGTTTGATTCTGGAATCCTGTGGCCTGGGAACATGACTGAGGTTTAATTCTGGAACCTTGTGACGTGGGAACATGTCTGAGGTTTGATTCTGGAACCCTGTTACCTGGGAACATGTCTGAGGTTTGATTCTGGAAGCTTGTGGCCTGGGAACATGACATCGGTTTGGTTCTGGAACCCTGTGGCCTGGGAATATGACATCAATTTGATTGTGGAACGCTGTATCCTGGGAACATGACGGAGGTTTGATTCTGGAATCCTGTGGCCTGGGCACATGACTGAGGTTTGATTCTGGAACCTTGTATCGTGGGAACATGTCTGAGGTTTGATTCTGGAACCCAGTTACCTGGGAACATGTCTGAGGTTTGATTCTGGAACCCTATTACCTGGGAACATGTCTGTGGTTTGATTCTGGAAGCTTGTTACCTGGGAACATGACATCGGTTTGGTTCTGGACCCCTGTGGCCTGGGAATATGACATCAATTTGATGGTGGAACGCTGTATCCTGGGAACATGAGGGAGGTTTGATTCTGGAATCCTGTGGCCTGGGAACATGACTGGGGTTTGATTCTGGAACCCTGTTACCTGGGAACATGTCTGAGGTTTGATTCTGGAACCCTGTTACCTGGGAACATGTCTGAGGTTTGATTCTGGAAGCTTGTGCCCTGGGAACATGACATCGGTTTGGTTCTGGAACACTGTGGCCTGGGAATATGACATCAATTTGATTGTGGAACGCTGTATCCTGGGAACATGACGGAGGTTTGATTCTGGAATCCTGTGGCCTGGGAACATGACTGAGGTTTAATTCTGGAACCTTGTGACGTGGGAACATGTCTGAGGTTTGATTCTGGAACCCTGTTACCTGGGAACATGTCTGAGGTTTGATTCTGGAAGCTTGTGGCCTGGGAACATGACATCGGTTTGGTTCTGGAACCCTCTGGCCTGGGAATATGACATCAATTTGATTGTGGAACGCTGTATCCTGGGAACATGACGGAGGTTTGATTCTGGAATCCTGTGGCCTGGGAACATGACTGTGGTTTAATTCTGGAACCTTGTGACGTGGGAACATGTCTGAGGTTTGATTCTGGAACCCAGTTACCTAGGAACATGTCTGAGGTTTGATTCTGGAATCCTGTGGCCTGGGAACATGACTGTGGTTTAATTCTGGAACCTTGTGACGTGGGAACATGTCTGAGGTTTGATTCTGGAACCCAGTTACCTGGGAACATGTCTGAGGTTTGATTCTGGAATCCTGTTACTTGGGAACATGTCTGAGGTTTGATTCTGGAAGCTTGTGGCCTGGGAACATGACATCGGGTTGGTTCTGGAACCCTGTGGCCTGGGAATATGACATCAAATTGATTGTGGAACGCTGTATCCTGGGAACATGACGGAGGTTTGATTCTGGAATCCTGTGGCCTGGGAACATGACTGAGGTTTGATTCTGGAACCCTGTTACCTGGGAACATGTCTGAGGTTTGATTCTGGAGCCCTGTTACCTGGGAACATGTCTGAGGTTTGATTCTGGAACCCTGTTACATGGGAACATGTCTGAGGTTTGATTCTGGAAGCTTGTGGCCTGGGAACATGACATCGGTTTGGTTCTGGAACCCTGTGGCCTGGGAATATGACATCAATTTGATTGTGGAACGCTGTATCCTGGGAACATGACGGAGGTTTGATTCTGGAATCCTGTGGCCTGGGAACATGACTGAGGTTTGATTCTGGAACCTTGTATCGTTGGAACATGTCTGAGGTTTGATTCTGGAACCCAGTTACCTGGGAACATGTCTGAGGTTTGATTCTGGAACCCTATTACCTGGGAACATGTCTGTGGTTTGATTCTGGAATCTTGTTACTTGGGAACATGACATCGGTTTGCTTCTGGAACACTGTGGCCTGGGAATATGACATCAATTTGATTGTGGAACGCTGTATCCTGGGAACATGACGGAGGTTTGATTCTGGAATCCTGTGGCCTGGGAACATGACTGAGGTTTATTCTGGAACCTTGTGACGTGGGAACATGTCTGAGGTTTGATTCTGGAACCCAGTTACCTGGGAACATGTCTGAGGTTTGATTCTGGAATCCTGTTACTTGGGAACATGTCTGAGGTTTGATTCTGGAAGCTTGTGGCCTGGGAACATGACATCGGGTTGGTTCTGGAACCCTGTGGCCTGGGAATATGACATCAAATTGATTGTGGAACGCTGTATCCTGGGAACATGACGGAGGTTTGATTCTGGAATCCTGTGGCCTGGGAACATGACTGAGGTTTGATTCTGGAACCCTGTTACCTGGGAACATGTCTGAGGTTTGATTCTGGAGCCCTGTTACCTGGGAACATGTCTGAGGTTTGATTCTGGAACCCTGTTACATGGGAACATGTCTGAGGTTTGATTCTGGAAGCTTGTGGCCTGGGAACATGACATCGGTTTGGTTCTGGAACCCTGTGGCCTGGGAATATGACATCAATTTGATTGTGGAACGCTGTATCCTGGGAACATGACGGAGGTTTGATTCTGGAATCCTGTGGCCTGGGAACATGACTGAGGTTTGATTCTGGAACCTTGTATCGTTGGAACATGTCTGAGGTTTGATTCTGGAACCCAGTTACCTGGGAACATGTCTGAGGTTTGATTCTGGAACCCTATTACCTGGGAACATGTCTGTGGTTTGATTCTGGAATCTTGTTACTTGGGAACATGACATCGGTTTGCTTCTGGAACACTGTGGCCTGGGAATATGACATCAATTTGATTGTGGAACGCTGTATCCTGGGAACATGACGGAGGTTTGATTCTGGAATCCTGTGGCCTGGGAACATGCCTGAGGTTTATTCTGGAACCTTGTGACGTGGGAACATGTCTGAGGTTTGATTCTGGAACCCTGTTACCTGGGAACATGTCTGAAGTTTGATTCTAGAAGCTTGTGGCCTGGGAACATGACATCGGTTTGGTTCTGGACCCCTGTGGCCTGGGAATATGACATCAATTTGATGGTGGAACGCTGTATCCTGGGAACATGAGGGAGGTTTGATTCTGGAATCCTGTGGCCTGGGAACATGACTGGGGTTTGATTCTGGAACCCTGTTACCTGGGAACATGTCTGAGGTTTGATTCTGGAACCCTGTTACCTGGGAACATGTCTGAGGTTTGATTCTGGAAGCTTGTGCCCTGGGAACATGACATCGGTTTGGTTCTGGAACACTGTGGCCTGGGAATATGACATCAATTTGATTGTGGAACGCTGTATCCTGGGAACATGACGGAGGTTTGATTCTGGAATCCTGTGGCCTGGGAACATGACTGAGGTTTAATTCTGGAACCTTGTGACGTGGGAACATGTCTGAGGTTTGATTCTGGAACCCTGTTACCTGGGAACATGTCTGAGGTTTGATTCTGGAAGCCTGTGGCCTGGGAACATGACATCGGTTTGGTTCTGGAACCCTCTGGCCTGGGAATATGACATCAATTTGATTGTGGAACGCTGTATCCTGGGAACATGACGGAGGTTTGATTCTGGAATCCTGTGGCCTGGGAACATGACTGTGGTTTAATTCTGGAACCTTGTGACGTGGGAACATGTCTGAGGTTTGATTCTGGAACCCAGTTACCTAGGAACATGTCTGAGGTTTGATTCTGGAATCCTGTGGCCTAGGAACATGACTGTGGTTTAATTCTGGAACGTTGTGACGTGGGAACATGTCTGAGGTTTGATTCTGGAACCCAGTTACCTGGGAACATGTCTGAGGTTTGATTCTGGAATCCTGTTACTTGGGAACATGTCTGAGGTTTGATTCTGGAAGCTTGTGGCCTGGGAACATGACATCGGGTTGGTTCTGGAACCCTGTGGCCTGGGAATATGACATCAAATTGATTGTGGAACGCTGTATCCTGGGAACATGACGGAGGTTTGATTCTGGAATCCTGTGGCCTGGGAACATGACTGAGGTTTGATTCTGGAACCCTGTTACCTGGGAACATGTCTGAGGTTTGATTCTGGAGCCCTGTTACCTGGGAACATGTCTGAGGTTTGATTCTGGAACCCTGTTACATGGGAACATGTCTGAGGTTTGATTCTGGAAGCTTGTGGCCTGGGAACATGACATCGGTTTGGTTCTGGAACCCTGTGGCCTGAGAATATGAAATCAATTTGATTGTGGAACGCTGTATCCTGGGAACATGACGGAGGTTTGATTCTGGAATCCTGTGGCCTGGGAACATGTCTGAGGTTTGATTCTGGAACCCTGTTACCTGGGAACATGTCTGAGGTTTGATTCTGGAACCCTGTTAGCTGGGAACATGTCTGAGGTTTGATTCTGGAAGCTTGTTACCTGGGAACATGACATCGGTTTGGTTTTGGAACACTGTGGCCTGGGAATATGACATCAATTTGATTGTGGAACGCTGTATCCTGGGAACATGACGGAGGTTTGATTCTGGAATCCTATGGCCTGGGAACATGACTGAGGTTTAATTCTGGAACCTTTTGACGTGGGAACATGTCTGAGGTTTGATTCTGGAATCCTGTTACCTGGGAACATGTCTGAGGTTTGATTCTGGAAGCTTGTGGTCTGGGAACATGACATCGGTTTGGTTCTGGAACCCTGTGGCCTGGGAATATGACATCAATTTGATTGTGGAACGCTGTATCCTGGGAACATGACGGAGGTTTGATTCTGGAATCCTGTGGCCTGGGAACATGACTGAGATTTGATTCTGGAACCTTGTATCGTGGGAACATGACTGAGGTTTGATTCTGGAACCCTTTGGCCTGGGAACATGACTGAGGTTTGATTCTGGAACCTTGTATCGTGGGAACATGTCTGAGGTTTGATTCTGGAAGCTTGTGGCCTGGGAACATGACATCGGTTTGCTTTTGGAACCCTGTGGCCTGGGAACATGTCTGAGGTTTTATTCTGGAACCCTGTGGCCTGGGAACCTTACTGAGGTTTGATTATGGAAGCCTGTGGCCTGGAAACATGAGTGAGGTTTGATTCTAGAACCCTGTGGTGTGGGAACATGACTAAAGTTTGATTTTGGAACCCTTTTGCCTGGGAACATGACTGAGCTTTTCCTTTGGAACCCTCTGGCCTGGGAAAATGACTGAGGCTTGATTCTGGAACCCTGTGGCCTGGGAACATGTCTGAGGTTTGATTCTGGAAACTTGTGGCCCGGACACATGACATCGGTTTGATTCCGGAAACCTATGGCCTGGGAATATGACATCAATTTTATTCTGGAACCCTGTGGCCTGGGAACATAACAATGGTTTAATTGTGGAATCCTGTGGCCTGGGAACATGACTGAGGTTTGATTCTGGAACCCTGTGGCCTGGGAACATGACTGAGGTTTGATTCTGGAACCCAGTGGCCTGGAAACATGTCTGAGGTTTGATTCTGGAACCCTGTGGCCTGGGAACCTTACTGAGGTTTGATTCTGGAAGCCTGTGGCCTAGAAACATAAGTGAGGTTTGATTCTAGAACCCTGTGGTGTGGGAACATGACTAAGGTTTGATTTTGGAACCCTTTTGCCTGGGAACATGACTGAGCTTTTACTTTGGACCTCTCTGCCCTGGGAAAATGACTGAGGCTTGATTCTGGAACCCTGTGGCCTGGGAATATGACTGAGGTTTGATTCTGGAAGCTTGTTACCTGGGAACATGACATCGGTTTGGTTCTGGAACACTGTGGCCTGGGAATATGACATCAATTTGATTGTGGAACGCTGTATCCTGGGAACATGACGGAGGTTTGATTCTGGAATCCTGTGGCCTGGGAACATGACTGTGGTTTAATTCTGGAACCTTGTGACGTGGGAACATGTCTGAGGTTTGATTTTGGAACCCAGTTACCTGGGAACATGTCTGAGGTTTGATTCTGGAATCCTGTTACTTGGGAACATGTCTGAGGTTTGATTCTGGAAGCTTGTGGCCTGGGAACATGACATCGGGTTGGTTCTGGAACCCTGTGGCCTTGGAATATGACATCAAATTGATTGTGGAACGCTGTATCCTGGGAACATGACGGAGGTTTGATTCTGGAATCCTGTGGCCTGGGAACATGACTGAGGTTTGATTCTGGAACCCTGTTACCTGGGAACATGTCTGAGGTTTGATTCTGGAGCCCTGTTACCTGGGAACATGTCTGAGGTTTGATTCTGGAACCCTGTTACATGGGAACATGTCTGAGGTTTGATTCTGGAAGCTTGTGGCCTGGGAACATGACATCGGTTTGGTTCTGGAACCCTGTGGCCTGGGAATATGACATCAATTTGATTGTGGAACGCTGTATCCTGGGAACATGACGGAGGTTTGATTCTGGAATCCTGTGGCCTGGGAACATGACTGAGGTTTGATTCTGGAACCTTGTATCGTTGGAACATGTCTGAGGTTTGATTCTGGAACCCAGTTACCTGGGAACATGTCTGAGGTTTGATTCTGGAACCCTATTACCTGGGAACATGTCTGTGGTTTGATTCTGGAATCTTGTTACTTGGGAACATGACATCGGTTTGGTTCTGGAACACTGTGGCCTGGGAATATGACATCAATTTGATTGTGGAACGCTGTATCCTGGGAACATGACGGAGGTTTGATTCTGGAATCCTGTGGCCTGGGAACATGACTGAGGTTTATTCTGGAACCTTGTGACGTGGGAACATGTCTGAGGTTTGATTCTGGAACCCTGTTACCTGGGAACATGTCTGAAGTTTGATTCTAGAAGCTTGTGGCCTGGGAACATGACATCGGTTTGGTTCTGGACCCCTGTGGCCTGGGAATATGACATCAATTTGATGGTGGAACGCTGTATCCTGGGAACATGAGGGAGGTTTGATTCTGGAATCCTGTGGCCTGGGAACATGACTGGGGTTTGATTCTGGAACCCTGTTACCTGGGAACATGTCTGAGGTTTGATTCTGGAACCCTGTTACCTGGGAACATGTCTGAGGTTTGATTCTGGAAGCTTGTGCCCTGGGAACATGACATCGGTTTGGTTCTGGAACACTGTGGCCTGGGAATATGACATCAATTTGATTGTGGAACGCTGTATCCTGGGAACATGACGGAGGTTTGATTCTGGAATCCTGTGGCCTGGGAACATGACTGAGGTTTAATTCTGGAACCTTGTGACGTGGGAACATGTCTGAGGTTTGATTCTGGAACCCTGTTACCTGGGAACATGTCTGAGGTTTGATTCTGGAAGCTTGTGGCCTGGGAACATGACATCGGTTTGGTTCTGGAACCCTCTGGCCTGGGAATATGACATCAATTTGATTGTGGAACGCTGTATCCTGGGAACATGACGGAGGTTTGATTCTGGAATCCTGTGGCCTGGGAACATGACTGTGGTTTAATTCTGGAACCTTGTGACGTGGGAACATGTCTGAGGTTTGATTCTGGAACCCAGTTACCTAGGAACATGTCTGAGGTTTGATTCTGGAATCCTGTGGCCTGGGAACATGACTGTGGTTTAATTCTGGAACCTTGTGACGTGGGAACATGTCTGAGGTTTGATTCTGGAACCCAGTTACCTGGGAACATGTCTGAGGTTTGATTCTGGAAGCTTGTGGCCTGGGAACATGACATCGGGTTGGTTCTGGAACCCTGTGGCCTGGGAATATGACATCAAATTGATTGTGGAACGCTGTATCCTGGGAACATGACGGAGGTTTGATTCTGGAATCCTGTGGCCTGGGAACATGACTGAGGTTTGATTCTGGAACCCTGTTACCTGGGAACATGTCTGAGGTTTGATTCTGGAGCCCTGTTACCTGGGAACATGTCTGAGGTTTGATTCTGGAACCCTGTTACATGGGAACATGTCTGAGGTTTGATTCTGGAAGCTTGTGGCCTGGGAACATGACATCGGTTTGGTTCTGGAACCCTGTGGCCTGGGAATATGACATCAATTTGATTGTGGAACGCTGTATCCTGGGAACATGACGGAGGTTTGATTCTGGAATCCTGTGGCCTGGGAACATGACTGAGGTTTGATTCTGGAACCTTGTATCGTTGGAATATGTCTGAGGTTTGATTCTGGAACCCAGTTACCTGGGAACATGTCTGAGGTTTGATTCTGGAACCCTATTACCTGGGAACATGTCTGTGGTTTCATTCTGGAATCTTGTTACCTGGGAACATGACATCGGTTTGGTTCTGGAACCCTGTGGCCTGGGAATATGACATCAAATTGATTGTGGAACGCTGTATCCTGGGAACATGACGGAGGTTTGATTCTGGAATCCTGTGGCCTGGGAACATGTCTGAGGTTTGATTCTGGAACCCTGTTACCTGGGAACATGTCTGAGGTTTGATTCTGGAACCCTGTTAGCTGGGAACATGTCTGAGGTTTGATTCTGGAAGCTTGTTACCTGGGAACATGGCATCGGTTTGGTTTTGGAACACTGTGGCCTGGGAATATGACATCAATTTGATTGTGGAACGCTGTATCCTGGGAACATGACGGAGGTTTGATTCTGGAATCCTATGGCCTGGGAACATGACTGAGGTTTAATTCTGGAACCTTTTGACGTGGGAACATGTCTGAGGTTTGATTCTGGAATCCTGTTACCTGGGAACATGTCTGAGGTTTGATTCTGGAAGCTTGTGGTCTGGGAACATGACATCGGTTTGGTTCTGGAACCCTGTGGCCTGGGAATATGACATCATTTTGATTGTGGAACGCTGTATCCTGGGAACATGACGGCGGTTTGATTCTGGAATCCTGTGGCCTGGGAACATGACTGAGATTTGATTCTGGAACCTTGTATCGTGGGAACATGACTGAGGTTTGATTCTGGAACCCTTTGGCCTGGGAACATGACTGAGGTTTGATTCTGGAACCTTGTATCGTGGGAACATGTCTGAGGTTTGATTCTGGAAGCTTGTGGCCTGGGAACATGACATCGGTTTGCTTTTGGAACCCTGTGGCCTGGGAACATGTCTGAGGTTTTATTCTGGAACCCTGTGGCCTGGGAACCTTACTGAGGTTTGATTATGGAAGCCTGTGGCCTGGAAACATGAGTGAGGTTTGATTCTAGAACCCTGTGGTGTGGGAACATGACTAAAGTTTGATTTTGGAACCCTTTTGCCTGGGAACATGACTGAGCTTTTCCTTTGGAACCCTCTGGCCTGGGAAAATGACTGAGGCTTGATTCTGGAACCCTGTGGCCTGGGAACATGTCTGAGGTTTGATTCTGGAAACTTGTGGCCCGGACACATGACATCGGTTTGATTCCGGAAACCTATGGCCTGGGAATATGACATCAATTTTATTCTGGAACCCTGTGGCCTGGGAACATAACAATGGTTTAATTGTGGAATCCTGTGGCCTGGGAACATGACTGAGGTTTGATTCTGGAACCCTGTGGCCTGGGAACATGACTGAGGTTTGATTCTGGAACCCAGTGGCCTGGAAACATGTCTGAGGTTTGATTCTGGAACCCTGTGGCCTGGGAACCTTACTGAGGTTTGATTCTGGAAGCCTGTGGCCTAGAAACATAAGTGAGGTTTGATTCTAGAACCCTGTGGTGTGGGAACATGACTAAGGTTTGATTTTGGAACCCTTTTGCCTGGGAACATGACTGAGCTTTTACTTTGGACCTCTCTGCCCTGGGAAAATGACTGAGGCTTGATTCTGGAACCCTGTGGCCTGGGAATATGACTGAGGTTTGATTCTGGAAGCTTGTTACCTGGGAACATGACATCGGTTTGGTTCTGGAACACTGTGGCCTGGGAATATGACATCAATTTGATTGTGGAACGCTGTATCCTGGGAACATGACGGAGGTTTGATTCTGGAATCCTGTGGCCTGGGAACATGACTGAGGTTTAATTCTGGAACCTTGTGACGTGGGAACATGTCTGAGGTTTGATTCTGGAATCCTGTTACCTGGGAACATGTCTGAGGTTTGATTCTGGAAGCTTGTGGCCTGGGAACATGACATCGGTTTGGTTCTGGAACCCTGTGGCCTGGGAATATGACATCAATTTGATTGTGGAACGCTGTATCCTGGGAACATGACGGAGGTTTGATTCTGGAATCCTGTGGCCTGGGAACATGACTGAGGTTTGATTCTGGAACCTTGTATCGTGGGAACATGTCTGAGGTTTGATTCTGGAACCCAGTTACCTGGGAACATGTCTGAGGTTTGATTCTGGAACCCTATTACCTGGGAACATGTCTGTGGTTTGATTCTGGAATCTTGTTACCTGGGAACATGACATCGGTTTGGTTCTGGAACACTGTGGCCTGGGAATATGACATCAATTTGATTGTGGAACGCTGTATCCTGGGAACATGACGGAGGTTTGATTCTGGAATCCTGTGGCCTGGGAACATGACTGAGGTTTGATTCTGGAACCTTGTATCGTGGGAACATGTCTGAGGTTTGATTCTTGAACCCTGTGGCCTGGGAACATGACTGAGGTTTGATTGTGGAACCCAGTGGCCTGGGAACATGTCTGAGATTTGATTCTGGAACCCTGTGGCCTTGGAACCTTACTGAGGTTTGATTTTGGAAGCCTGTGGCCTGGAAACTTGAGTGACGTTTGATTCTACAACCCTGTGGTGTGGGAACATGACTAAGGTGTGATTTTGGAACCCTTTTGCCTGGGAACATGACTGAGCATTTACTTTGGAACCCTCTGGCCTGGGAAAATGACTGAGGCTTGATTCTGGAACCCTGTGGCCTGGGAATATGACTGAGGTTTGATTCTGGAACCCTGTTACCTGGGAACATGTCTGAGGTTTGATTCTGGAAGCTTGTATCGTGGGAACATGTCTGAGGTTTGATTCTGGAACCCTGTTACCTGGGAACATGTCTGAGGTTTGATTCTGGAACCCTGTTACCTGGGAACATGTCTGAGCTTTTATTCTGGACGCTTGTGGCCTGGGAACATGACATCGGTTTGGTTCTGGAACACTGTGGCCTGGGAATATGACATCAATTTGATTGTGGAACGCTGTATCCTGGGAACATGACGGAGGTTTGATACTGGAATCCTGTGGCCTGGGAACATGACTGAGGTTTGATTCTGGAACCCTGTTACCTGTGAACATGTCTGAGGTTTGATTCTGGAACCTTGTGACGTGGGAGCATGTCTGAGGTTTGATTCTGGAACCCTATTACCTGGGAACATGTCTGTGGTTTGATTCTGGAATCTTGTTACCTGGGAACATGACATCGGTTTGGTTCTGGAACCCTGTGGCCTGGGAATATGACATCAATTTGATTGTGGAACGCTGTATCCTGGGAACATGACAGAGGTTTGATTCTGGAATCCTGTGGCCTGGGAACATGACTGAGGTTTATTCTGGAACCTTGTGACGTGGGAACATGTCTGAGGTTTGATTCTGGAACCCTGTTACCTGGGAACATGTCTGAAGTTTGATTCTAGAAGCTTGTGGCCTGGGAACATGACATCGGTTTGGTTCTGGAACCCTGTGGCCTGGGAATATGACATCAATTTGATTGTGGAACGCTGTATCCTGGGAACATGACTGAGGTTTGATTCTGGAACCTTGTATCGTGGGAACATGTCTGAGGTTTGATTCTGGAACCCTGTGGCCTGGGAACATGACTGAGTTTTGATTCTGGAACCCAGAGTCCTGGGAAAAGGTCTGATGTTTGATTCTGGAACCCTGTGGCCTGGGAACCTTACTGAGGTTTGATTCTGGAAGCCTGTGGCCTGGAAACATGAGTGACGTTTGATTCTACAACCCTGTGGTGTGGGAACATGACTAAGGTTTGATTTTGGAACCCATTTGCCTGGGAACATGACTGAGCTTTTACTTTGGACCCCTCTGACCTGGGAAAATGACTGAGGCTTGATTCTGGAACCCTGTTAGCTGGGAACATGTCTGAGGTTTGATTCTGGAACCCTGTTACCTGGGAACATGTCTGAGGTTTGATTCTGGAAGCTTGTTACCTGGGAACATGACATCGGTGTGGTTCTGGAACACTGTGGCCTGGGAATATGACATCAATTTGATTGTGGAACGCTGTATCCTGGGAACATGACGGAGGTTTGATTCTGGAATCCTGTGGCCTGGGAACATGACTGAGGTTTAATTCTGGAACCTTGTGACGTGGGAACATGTCTGAGGTTTGATTCTGGAACCCTGTTACCTGGGAACATGTCTGAGGTTTGATTCTGGAAGCTTGTGGCCTGGGAACATGACATCGGTTTGGTTCTGGAACCCTGTGGCCTGGGAATATGACATCAATTTGATTGTGGAACGCTGTATCCTGGGAACATGACGGAGGTTTGATTCTGGAATCCTGTGGCCTGGGAACATGACTGAGGTTTGATTCTGGAACCTTGTATCGTGGGAACATGTCTGAGGTTTGATTCTGGAACCCAGTTACCTGGGAACATGTCTGAGGTTTGATTCTGGAACCCTATTACCTGGGAACATGTCTGTGGTTTGATTCTGGAATCTTGTTACCTGGGAACATGACATCGGTTTGGTTCTGGAACACTGTGGCCTGGGAATATGACATCAATTTGATTGTGGAACGCTGTATCCTGGGAACATGACGGAGGTTTGATTCTGGAATCCTGTGGCCTGGGAACATGACTGAGGTTTATTCTGGAACCTTGTGACGTGGGAACATGTCTGAGGTTTGATTCTGGAACCCTGTTACCTGGGAACATGTCTGAAGTTTGATTCTAGAAGCTTGTGGCCTGGGAACATGACATCGGTTTGGTTCTGGACCCCTGTGGCCTGGGAATATGACATCAATTTGATGGTGGAACGCTGTATCCTGGGAACATGAGGGAGGTTTGATTCTGGAATCCTGTGGCCTGGGAACATGACTGGGGTTTGATTCTGGAACCCTGTTACCTGGGAACATGTCTGAGGTTTGATTCTGGAACCCTGTTACCTGGGAACATGTCTGAGGTTTGATTCTGGAAGCTTGTGCCCTGGGAACATGACATCGGTTTGGTTCTGGAACACTGTGGCCTGGGAATATGACATCAATTTGATTGTGGAACGCTGTATCCTGGGAACATGATGGAGGTTTGATTCTGGAATCCTGTGGCCTGGGAACATGACTGAGGTTTAATTCTGGAACCTTGTGACGTGGGAACATGTCTGAGGTTTGATTCTGGAACCCTGTTACCTGGGAACATGTCTGAGGTTTGATTCTGGAAGCTTGTGGCCTGGGAACATGACATCGGTTTGGTTCTGGAACCCTCTGGCCTGGGAATATGACATCAATTTGATTGTGGAACGCTGTATCCTGGGAACATGACGGAGGTTTGATTCTGGAATCCTGTGGCCTGGGAACATGACTGTGGTTTAATTCTGGAACCTTGTGACGTGGGAACATGTCTGAGGTTTGATTCTGGAACGCACTTACCTAGGAACATGTCTGAGGTTTGATTCTGGAATCCTGTGGCCTGGGAACATGACTGTGGTTTAATTCTGGAAACTTGTGACGTGGGAACATGTCTGAGGTTTGATTCTGGAACCCAGTTACCTGGGAACATGTCTGAGGTTTGATTCTGGAACCCTATTACCTGGGAACATGTCTGAGGTTTGATTCTGGAACCCTGTTAGCTGGGAACATGTCTGAGGTTTGATTCTGGAAGCTTGTGGCCTGGGAACATGACATCGGTTTGGTTCTGGAACCCTGTGGCCTGGGAACATGTCTGAGGTTTTATTCTGGAACCCTGTGGCCTGGGAACCTTACTGAGGTTTGATTCTGGAAGCCTGTGGCCTGGAAACATGAGTGAGGTTTGATTCTAGAACCCTGTGGTGTGGGAACATGACTAAAGTTTGATTTTGGAACCCTTTTGCCTGGGAACATGACTGAGCTTTTACTTTGGAACCCTCTGGCCTGGGAAAATGACTGAGGCTTGATTCTGGAACCCTGTGGCCTGGGAACATGTCTGAGGTTTGATTCTGGAAACTTGTGGCCAGGACACATGACATCGGTTTGATTCCGGAAACCTATGGCCTGGGAATATGACATTAATTTTATTCTGGAACCCTGTGGCCTGGGAACATAACAATGGTTTAATTGTGGAATCCTGTGGCCTGGGAACATGACTGAGGTTTGATTCTGGAATCCTGTGGCCTGGGAACATGACTGAGGTTTGATTCTGGAACCCAGTGGCCTGGGAACATGTCTGAGGTTTGATTCTGGAACCCTGTGGCCTGGGAACCTTACTGAGGTTTGATTCTGGAAGCCTGTGGCCTGGAAACATAAGTGAGGTTTGATTCTAGAACCCTGTGGAGTGGGAACATGACTAAGGTTTGATTTTGGAACCCTTTTGCCTGGGAACATGACTGAGCTTTTACTTTGGACCCCTCTGGCCTGGGAAAATGACTGAGGCTTGATTCTGGAAGCCTGTGGCCTGGGAACATGACTGAGGTTTGATTCTGGAACCTTGTATCGTGGGAACATGTCTGAGGTTTGATTCTGGAAGCTTGTTACCTGGGAACATGACATCGGTTTGGTTCTGGAACACTGTGGCCTGGGAATATGACATCAATTTCATTGTGGAACGCTGTATCCTGGGAACATGACGGAGGTTTGATTCTGGAATCCTGTGGCCTGGGAACATGACTGAGGTTTAATTCTGGAACCTTGTGACGTGGGAACATGTCTGAGGTTTGATTCTGGAACCCAGTTACCTAGGAACATGTCTGAGGTTTGATTCTGGAACCCTATTACCTGGGAACATGTCTATGGTTTGATTCTGGAACCCTGTTACCTGGGAACGTGTCTGAGGTTTGATTCTGGAAGCTTGTGGCCTGGGAACATGACATCGGTTTGGTTCTGGAACCCTGTGGCCTGGGAATATGACATCAATTTGATTGTGGAACGCTGTATCCTGGGAACATGATGGAGGTTTGATTCTGGAATCCTGTAGCCTGGGAACATGACTGAGGTTTGATTCTGGAACCCTGTTACCTGGGAACATGTCTGAGGTTTGATTCTGGAGCCCTGTTACCTGGGAACATGTCTGAGGTTTGATTCTGGAACCCTGTTACCTGGGAACATGTCTGAGGTTTGATTCTGGAAGCTTGTGGCCTGGGAACATGACATCGGTTTGGTTCTGGAACCCTGTGGCCTGGGAATATGACATCAATTTGATTGTGGAACGCTGTATCCTGGGAACATGACGGAGGTTTGATTCTGGAATCCCGTGGCCTGGGAACATGACTGAGGTTTAATTCTGGAACCTTGTGACGTGGGAACGTGTCTGAGGTTTGATTCTGGAACCCTGTTACCTAGGAACATGTCTGAGTTTTGATTCTGGAACCCTGTGGCCTGGGAACATGTCTGAGGTTTTATTCTGGAACCCTGTGGCCTGGGAACCTTACTGAGGTTTGATTCTGGAAGCCTGTGGCCTGGAAACATGAGTGAGGTTTGATTCTAGAACCCTGTGGTGTGGGAACATGACTAAAGTTTGATTTTGGAACCCTTTTGCCTGGGAACATGACTGAGCTTTTCCTTTGGAACCCTCTGGCCTGGGAAAATGACTGAGGCTTGATTCTGGAACCCTGTGGCCTGGGAACATGTCTGAGGTTTGATTCTGGAAACTTGCGGCCCGGACACATGACATCGGTTTGATTCCGGAAACCTATGGCCTGGCAATATGACATCAATTTTATTCTGGAACCCTGTGGCCTGGGAACATAACAATGGTTTGATTCTGGAACCCTGTGGCCTGGGAACATGACTGAGGTTTGATTCTGGAACCCAGTGGCCTGGGAACATGTCTGAGGTTTGATTCTGGAACCCTGTGGCCTGGGAACCTTACTGAGGTTTGATTCTGGAAGCCTGTGGCCTGGAAACATGAGTGAGGTTTGATTCTAGAACCCTGTGGTGTGGGAACATGACTAAGGTTTGATTTTGGAACCCTTTTGCCTGGGAACATGACTGAGCTTTTACTTTGGACCCCTCTGGCCTGGGAAAATGAATGAGGCTTGATTCTGGAACCCTGTGGCCTGGGAATATGACTGAGGTTTGATTCTGGAAGCTTGTTACCTGGGAACATGACATCGGTTTGGTTCCGGAACACTGTGGCCTGGCAATATGACATCAATTTGATTGTGGAACGCTGTATCCTGGGAACATGACGGAGGTTTGATTCTGGAATCCTGTGGCCTGGGAACATGACTGAGGTTTAATTCTGAAACCTTTTCACGTGGGAACATGTCTGAGGTTTGATTCTGGAACCCTGTTACCTGGGAACTTGTCTGAGGTTTGATTCTGGAAGCTTGTGGCCTGGGAACATGACATCGGTTTGGTTCTGGAACCCTGTGGCCTGGGAATATGACATTAATTTGATTGTGGAACGCTGTATCCTGGGAACATGACGGAGGTTTGATTCTGGAACCCTGTGGCCTGGGAACCTTACTGAGGTTTGATTCTGGAAGCCTGTGGCCTGGAAACATAAGTGAGGTTTGATTCTAGAACCCTGTGGTGTGGGAACATGACTAAGGTTTGATTTTGGAACCCTTTTGCCTGGGAACATGACTGAGCTTTTACTTTGGACCCCTCTGGCCTGGGAAAATGACTAAGGCTTGATTCTGGAACCCTGTGGCCTGGGAACATGTCTGAGGTTTGATTCTGGAAACTTGTGGCCAGGACACATGACATCGGTTTGATTCCGGAAACCTATGGCCTGGGAATATGACATCAATTTTATTCTGGAACCCTGTGGCCTGGGAACATAACAATGGTTTAATTGTGGAATCCTGTGGTCTGGGAACATGACTGAGGTTTGATTCTGGAACCCTGTGGCCTGGGAACATGACTGAGGTTTGATTCTGGAACCCAGTGGCCTGGGAACATGTCTGAGGTTTGATTCTGGAACCCTGTGGCCTGGGAACCTTACTGAGGTTTGATTCTGGAAGCCTGTGGCCTGGAAACATAAGTGAGGTTTGATTCTAGAACCCTGTGGTGTGGGAACATGACTAAGGTTTGATTTTGGAACCCTTTTGCCTGGGAACATGACTGAGCTTTTACTTTGGACCCCTCTGGCCTGGGAAAATGACTGAGGCTTGATTCTGGAAGCCTGTGGCCTGGGAATATGACTGAGGTTTGATTCTGGAACCCTGTTAGCTGGGAACATGTCTGAGGTTTGATTCTGGAAGCTTGTTACCTGGGAACATGACATCGGTTTGGTTCTGGAACACTGTGGCCTGGGAATATGACATCAATTAGATTGTGGAACGCTGTATCCTGGGAACATGACGGAGGTTTGATTCTGGAATCCTGTGGCCTGGGAACATGACTGAGGTTTAATTCTGGAACCTTGTGACGTGGGAACATGTCTGAGGTTTGATTCTGGAACCCAGTTACCTGGGAACATGTCTGAGGTTTGATTCTGGAACCCTGTTACCTGGGAACATGTCTGAGGTTTGATTCTGGAACCCTGTTACCTAGGAACATGTCTGAGGTTTAATTCTGGAATCTTGTGGCATGGGAACATCACATCGGTTTGGTTCTGGAGCCCTGTGGCCTGGGAATATGACATCAATTTGATTGTGGAACGCTGTATTCTGGGAACATGACGGAGGTTTGATTCTGGAACGCTGTGGCCTGGGAACATGACTGAGGTTTGATTCTGGAACCCAGTGGCCTGGGAACATGTCTGAGGTTTGATTCTGGAACCCTGTGGCCTGGGAACCTTACTGAGGTTTGATTCTGGAAGCCTCTGGCCTGGAATCATGAGTGAGGTTTGATTCTAGAACCCTGTGGTGTGGGAACATGACTAAGGTTTGATTTTGGAACCCTGTTGCCTGGGAACATGACTGAGCTTTTACTTTCGAACCCTCTGGCCTGGGAAAATGACTGAGGCTTGATTCTGGAAGCCTGTGGCCTGGGAATATGACTGAGGTTTGATTCTGGAACCCTGTTACCTGGGAACATGTCTGAGGTTTGATTCTGGAAGCTTCTTACCTGGGAACATGACATCGGTTTGGTTCTGGAACCCTGTGGCCTGGGAATATGACATCAATTTGAATGTGGAACGCTGTATCCTGGGGACATGACGGAGGTTTGATTCTGGAATCCTGTGGCCTGGGAACATGACTGAGGTTTAATTCTGGAACCTTGTGACGTGGGAACATGTCTGAGGTTTGATTCTGGAACCCTGTTACCTGGGAACATGTCTGAGGTTTGCTTCTGGAAGCTTGTGGCCTGGGAACATGACATCGATTTGGTTCTAGAACCCTGTGGCCTGGGAATATGACATCAATTTGATTGTGGAACGCTGTATCCTGGGAACATGACGGAGGTTTGATTCTGGAATCCTGTGGCCTGCGAACATGACTCAGGTTTGATTCTGGAACCTTGTATCGTGGGAACATGTCTTAGGTTTGATTCTGGAAACCTGTTACCTGGGAACATGTCTGAGGTTTGATTCTGGAACCCTGTTACCTGGGAACGTGTCTGAGGTTTTATTCTGGAAGCTTGTGGCCTGGGAACATGACATCGGTTTGGTTCTGGAACCCTGTGGCCTGGGAATATGACATCAATTTGATTGTGGAACGCTGTATCCTGGGAACATGATGGAGGTTTGATTCTGGAATCCTGTGGCCTGGGAACATGACTGAGGTTTGATTCTGGAACCCTGTTACCTGGGAACATGTCTGAGGTTTGATTCTGGAGCCCTGTTACCTGGGAACATGTCTGAGGTTTGATTCTGGAACCCTGTTACCTGGGAACATGTCTGAGGTTTGATTCTGGAAGCTTGTGGCCTGGGAACATGACATCGGTTTGGTTCTGGAACCCTGTGGCCTGGGAATATGACGTCAATTTGATTGTAGAACGCTGTATCCTGGGAACATGACGGAGGTTTGATTCTGGAATCCTGTGGCCTGGGAACATGACTGAGGTTTAATTCTGGACCCTTGTGACGTGGGAACGTGTCTGAGGTTTGATTCTGGAACCCTGTTACCTGGGAACATGTCTGAGGTTTGCTTCTGGAAGCTTGTGGCCTGGGAACATGACATCGATTTGGTTCTAGAACCCTGTGGCCTGGGAATATGACATCAATTTGATTGTGGAACGCTGTATCCTGGGAACATGACGGAGGTTTGATTCTGGAATCCTGTGGCCTGGGAACATGACTGAGGTTTATTCTGGAACCTTGTGACGTGGGAACATGTCTGAGGTTTGATTCTGGAACCCTGTTACCTGGGAACATGTCTGAAGTTTGATTCTAGAAGCTTGTGGCCTGGGAACATGACATCGGTTTGGTTCTGGAACCCTGTGGCCTGGGAATATGACATCAATTTGATTGTGGAACGCTGTATCCTGGGAACATGACGGAGGTTTGATTCTGGAATCCTGTGGCCTGGGAACATGACTGAGGTTTAATTCTGGAACCTTGTGACGTGGGAACGTGTCTGAGGTTTGATTCTGGAACCCTGTTACCTGGGAACATGTCTGAGGTTTGATTCTGGAAGCTTGTGGCCTGGGAACATGACATCGGTTTGGTTCTAGAACCCTGTGGCCTGGGAACATGTCTGAGGTTTTATTCTGGAACCTTGTGGCCTGGGAACCTTACTGAGGTTTGATTCTGGAAGCCTGTGGCCTGGAAACATGAGTGAGGTTTGATTCTAGAACCCTGTGGTGTGGGAACATGACTAAAGTTTGATTTTGGAACCCTTTTGCCTGGGAATATGACTGAGCTTTTACTTTGGAACCCTCTGGCCTGGGAAAATGACTGAGGCTTGATTCTGGAACCCTGTGGCCTGGGAACATATCTGAGGTTTGATTCTGAAAACTTGTGGCCCGGACACATGACATCGGTTTGATTCCGGAAACCTATGGCCTGGGAATATGACATCAATTTTATTCTGGAACCCTGTGGCCTGGGAACATAACAATGGTTTAATTGTGGAATCCTGTGGCCTGGGAACATGACTGAGGTTTGATTCTGAAACCCTGTGGCCTGGGAACATGACTGAGGTTTGATTCTGGAACCCAGTGGCCTGGGAACATGTCTGAGGTTTGATTCTGGAAGCCTGTGGCCTGGGAACCTTACTGAGGTTTGATTCTGGAAGCCTGTGGCCTGGAAACATAAGTGAGGTTTGATTGTAGAACCCTGTGGTGTGGGAACATGACTACGGTTTGATTTTGTAACCTTTTTGCCTGGGAACATGACTGAGCTTTTACTTTGGACCCCTCTGGCCTGGGAAAATGACTGAGGCTTGATTCTGGAACCCTGTGGCCTGGGAATATGACTGAGGTTTGATTCTGGAAGCTTGTTACCTGGGAACATGACATCGGTTTGGTTCTGGAACCCTGTGGCCTGGGAATATGACATCAATTAGATTGTGGAACGCTGTATCCTGGGAACATGACGGAGGTTTGATTCTGGAATCCTGTGGCCTGGGAATATGACTGAGCCTTGACTGTGGAACCTGTGGCCTGGGAATATGACATCGGTTTGGTTGTGGAACCCTGTGCCCTGGGAACATGACTGAGGTTTAATTCTGGAACCTTGTGTCGTGGGAACATGTCTGAGGTTTGATTCTAGAACCCTGTTACCTGGGAGCATGTCTGAGGTTTGATTCTGGAAGCTTGTGGCCTGAGAACATGACATCGTTTTGGTTCTGGAACCCTGTGTACTGGGAATATGACATCAATTTTATTGTTGAACGCTGTATCCTGGGAACTTGACGGAGGTTTGATTCTGGAATCCTGTGCCCTGGGAACATGACGGAGGTTTGATTCTGGAACCCTGTTACCTGGGAACATGTCTGAAGTTTGATTCTGGAAACTTGGGGCCCGGGAACATGACATCGGTTTGATTCCGGAAACCTGTGTCCTGGGAATATGACATCAATTTAATTGTGGAACCCTGTGGCCTGGGAACATGACTGAGGTTTGATTCTGGAACCCTGTGGCCTGGGAGCATGACTGAGGTTTGATGGTGGAACCTTGTGTCCTGGGAACATGACTGAGGTTTGATTTTGAAACCCTATGCCGTTTGAACATGACTAAGATTTGATTGTGGAACCCTGTGGCCTGGGAGTATGACTGAGGTTTGATTGTGGAACCCTGTGTCCTGGGAACATGACTTAGGTTTCATTGTGGAACCCAGTGTCCTGGGAACATTGCTGAGGCTTGATTGTGGATCCCTGTGTCCTGGGAACATGACTGAGGTTTGATTGTGGAACCCTGTGGCCTGGAACATGACTGAGGTTTGATTCTGGAACCCTGTGGCCTGGGAATATGACTGAGCTTTTATTGTCGAACCCTGTGTCCTGGGCACATGACATCGGTTTGGTTGTTGAATCCTGTGGCCTGGGAACATGACTGAGCCTTGACTGTGGAATCCTGTGGCCTGGGAATATGACATCGGTTTGGTTGTAGAACCCTTTGCCCTGGGAATATGACTGAGGTTTAATTCTGGATCCCTGTGGCCTGGGAACATAACAACGGTTTGATTATGGAATCCTGTGGCCTGGGAACATGACTGAGGTTTGATTCTGGAACCCTGTTACCTGGGAACATGTGTGAGGTTTGATTCTGGAAGCTTGTGGCCTGGGAACATGACATCGGTTTGGTTCTGGAACCCTGTGGCCTGGGAATATAACATCAATTTAATTGTGGAACGCTGTATCCTGGGAACATGACGGAGGTTTGATTCTGGAATCCTGTGGCCTGGGAACATGACTGAGGTTTGATTCTGGAACCTTGTATCGTGGGAACATGTCTAAGGTTTGATTCTGGAACCCTGTTACCTGGGAACATGTCTGAGGTTTCATTGTGGAACCCTGTTACCTGGGAACATGTCTGAGGTTTGATTCTGGAAGCTTGTGGCCTGGGAACATGACATCGGTTTGGTTCTGGAACCCTGTGGCCTGGGAATATGACATCAATTTGATTGTGGAATGCTGTATCCTGGGAACATGACGGAGGTTTGATTCTGGAATCCTGTGGCCTGGGAACATGACTGAGGTTTGATTCTGGAACCTTGTATCGTGGGAACATGTCTGAGGTTTGATTCTGGAACCCTGTTACCTGGGAACATGTCTGAGGTTTGATTCTGGAACCCTGTTACCTGGGAACATGTCTGAGGTTTGATTCTGGAACCCTGTTACCTGGGAACCTTACTGAGGTTTGATTCTGGAAGCTTGTGGCCTGGGAACATGACATCGGTTTGGTTCTGGAACCCTGTAGCCTGGGAATATGACATCAATTTGATTGTGGAAACCTGTGGCCTGGGAACATAACAATGGTTTGATTGTGGAATCCTGTGGCCTGGGAATATGACTGAGGTTTGATTCTAGAACCCTGTTACCTGGGAGCATGTCTGAGGTTTGATTCTGGAAGGTTGTGGCCTGAGAACATGACATCGTTTTGGTTCTGGAACCCTGTGGCCTGGGAATATGACATCAATTTTATTGTGGAACGCTGTATCCTGGGAACTTGACGGAGGTTTGATTCTGGAATCCTGTGCCCTGGGAACATGACGGAGGTTTGATTCTGGAACCCTGTTACCTGGGAACATGTCTGAAGTTTGATTCTGGAAACTTGTGGCCTGGGAATATGACATCGGTTTGGTTGTAGAACCCTGTGCCCTGGGAACGTGACTGAGCCTTGACTGTGGAATGCTGTGGCCTGGGAATATGACATCGGTTTGTTTGTAGAACCCTTTGCCCTGGGAACATGACTGAGGTTTAATTCTGGAACCTTGTGTCGTGGGAACATGTCTGAGGTTTGATTCTGGAAACCTGTTACCTGGAACATGTCTGAGGTTTGATTCTGGAAACTTGTGGCCTGGGAACATGACATCGGTGTGGTTCTGGAACCCAGTGGCCTGGGAAGATAACATCAATTTGATTGTGGAACCCTGTGGCCTGGGAACATGACATCGGTTTGGTTGTGGAACCCTGTGCCCTGGGAACATGACTAAGGTTTAATTCTGGAAACTTGTGTCGTGGGAACATGTCTGAGGTTTGATTCTGGAACCCTGTTACCTAGGAACATGTCTGAGGTTTAATTCTGGAAGCTTGTGGCCTGGGAACATCACATCGGTTTGGTTCTGGAACCCTGTGGCCTGGGAATATGACATCAATTTGATTGTGGAACGCTGTATTCTGGGAACATGACGGAGGTTTCATTCTGGAATCCTGTGGCCTGGGAACATGACTGAGGTTTGATTCTGGAACCTTGTATCGTTGGAACATGTCTGAGGTTTGATTCTGGAACCCTGTTACCTGGGAACATGTCTGAGGTTTGATTCTGGAAACTTGTGGCCCGGACACATGACATCGGTTTGATTCCGGAAACCTATGGCCTGGGAATATTACATCAATTTTATTCTGGAACCCTGTTGCCTGGGAACATAACAATGGTTTAATTGTGGAATCCTGTGGCCTGGGAATATGACTGAGGTTTGATTCTGGAACCCTGTGGCCTGGGAACATGACTGAGGTTTGATTCTGGAACCCAGTGGCCTGGGAACATGTCTGAAGTTTGATTCTGGAACCCTGTTACCTGGGAACATGTCTGAGGTTTGATTGTGGAAGCCTATGGCCTGGAAATATTCGTGAGGTTTGATTCTAGAACCCTGTGGTGTGGGAACATGACTAAGGTTTGTTTTTGGAACCCTTTTGCCTGGGAACATGACTGAGCTTTTACTTTGGAACCCTCTGGCCTGGGAAAATGACTGAGGCTTGATTCTGGAACCCTGTGGCCTGGGAATATGACTGAGGTTTGATTCTGGAACCCTGGTACCTGGGAACATGTCTGAGGTTTGATTCTGGAAGCTTGTTACCTGGGAACATGACATCGCTTTGGTTCTGGAACACTGTGGCCTGGGAATATGACATCAATTTGAATGTGGAACGCTGTACCCTGGGGACATGACGGAGGTTTGATTCTGGAATCCTGTGGCCTGGGAACATGACTGAGGTTTAATTCTGGAACCTTGTGACGTGGGAACATGTCTGAGGTTTGATTCTGGAACCCTGTTACCTGGGAACATGTCTGAGGTTTGATTCTGGAAGCTTGTGGCCTGGGAACATGACATCGATTTGGTTCTAGAACCCTGTGGCCTGGGAATATGACATCAATTTGATTGTGGAACGCTGTATCCTGCGAACATGACTGAGGTTTGATTCTGGAACCTTGTATCGTGGGAACATGTCTCAGGTTTGATTCTGGAAACCTGTTACCTGGGAACATGTCTGAGGTTTGATTCTGGAACCCTGTTACCTGGGAACGTGTCTGAGGTTTGATTCTGGAAGCTTGTGGCCTGGGAACATGACATCGGTTTGGTTCTGGAACCCTGTGGCCTGGGAATATGACATCAATTTGATTGTGGAACGCTGTATCCTGGGAACATGACGGAGGTTTGATTCTGGAATCCTGTGGCCTGGGAAAATGACTGAGGTTTGATTCTGGAACCCTGTTACCTGGGAACATGTCTGAGGTTTGATTCTGGAGCCCTGTTACCTGGGAACATGTCTGAGGTTTGATTCTGGAACCCTGTTACCTGGGAACATGTCTGAGGTTTGATTCTGGAAGCTTGTGGCCTGGGAACATGACATCGGTTTGGTTCTGGAACCCTGTGGCCTGGGAATATGACATCAATTTGATTGTGGAACGCTGTATCCTGGGAACATGACGGAGGTTTGATTCTGGAATCCTGTGGCCTGGGAATATGACTGAGCCTTGACTGTGGAACCTGTGGCCTGGGAATATGACATCGGTTTGGTTGTGGAACCCTGTGCCCTGGGAACATGACTGAGGTTTAATTCTGGAACCTTGTGTGGTGGGAACATTTCTGAGGTTTGATTCTGGAACCCTGTTACCTGGGAACATGTCTGAGGTTTGATTCTGGAAGCTTGTGGCCTGAGAACATGACATCGGTTAGGTTCTGGAACCCTGTGGCCTGGGAATATGACATCAATTTGATTGTGGAACCCTGTGGCCTGGGAACATGACATCGGTTTGGTTGTGGAACCCTGTGCCCTGGGAACATGACTGAGGTTTAATTCTGGAACCTTGTGTCGTGGGAACATGTCTGAGGTTTGATTCTAGAACCCTGTTACCTGGGAGCATGTCTGAGGTTTGATTCTGGAAGCTTGTGGCCTGAGAACATGACATCGTTTTGGTTCTGGAACCCTGTGGACTGGGAATATGACATCAATTTTATTGTGGAACGCTGTATCCTGGGAACTTGACGGAGGTTTGATTCTGGAATCCTGTGCCCTGGGAACATGACGGAGGTTTGATTCTGGAACCCTGTTACCTGGGAACATGTCTGAAGTTTGATTCTGGAAACTTGGGGCCCGGGAACATGACATCGGTTTGATTCCGGAAACCTGTGTCCTGGGAATATGACATCAATTTAATTGTGGAACCCTGTGGCCTGGGAACATGACTGAGGTTTGATTCTGGAACCCTGTGGCCTGGGAACATGACTGAGGTTTGATGGTGGAACCTTTTGTCCTGGGAACATGACTGAGGTTTGATTTTGAAACCCTATGCCCTTGGAACATGACTAAGATTTGATTGTGGAACCCTGTGGCCTGGGAGTATGACTGAGGTTTGATTGTTGAACCCTGTGTCCTGGGAACATGACTTAGGTTTCATTGTGGAACCCAGTGTCCTGGGAACTTTGCTGAGGCTTGATTGTGGATCCCTGTGTCCTGGGAACATGACTGAGGTTTGATTGTGGAACCCTGTGGCCTGGAACATGACTGAGGTTTGATTCTGGAACCCTGTGGCCTGGGAATATGACTGAGCTTTTATTGTCGAACCCTGTGTCCTGGGCACATGACATCTGTTTGGTTGTTGAATCCTGTGGCCTGGGAACATGACTGAGCCTTGACTGTGGAATCCTGTGGCCTGGGAATATGACATCGGTTTGGTTGTAGAACCCTTTGCCCTGGGAATATGACTGAGGTTTAATTCTGGATCCCTGTGGCCTGGGAACATAACAACGGTTTGATTATGGAATCCTGTGGCCTGGGAACATGACTGAGGTTTGATTCTGGAACCCTGTTACCTGGGAACATGTGTGAGGTTTGATTCTGGAAGCTTGTGGCCTGGGAACATGACATCGGTTTGGTTCTGGAACCCTGTGGCCTGGGAATATAACATCAATTTAATTGTGGAACGCTGTATCCTGGGAACATGACGGAGGTTTGATTCTGGAATCCTGTGGCCTGGGAACATGACTGAGGTTTGATTCTGGAACCTTGTATCGTGGGAACATGTCTGAGGTTTGATTCTGGAACCCTGTTACCTGGGAACATGTCTGAGGTTTCATTCTGGAACCCTGTTACCTGGGAACATGTCTGGGGTTTGATTCTGGAACCCTGTTACCTGGGAACCTTACTGAGGTTTGATTCTGGAAGCTTGTGGCCTGGGAACATGACATCGGTTTGGTTCTGGAACCCTGTAGCCTGGGAATATGACATCAATTTGATTGTGGAAACCTGTGGCCTGGGAACATAACAATGGTTTGATTGTGGAATCCTTTGGCCTGGGAATATGACTGAGGTTTGATTCTGGAACCCTCCGGCCTGGGAATATGACTGAGGTTTGATTGTGTAACACTTTGTCCCGGGATCATGACTGTGGTTTGATTCTGGAACCCTGTGGCCTGGGAACATGACTGAGCCTTGACTGTGGAACCTGTGGCCTGGGAATATGACATCGGTTTGGTTGTGGAACCCTGTGCCCTGGGAACATGACTGAGGTTTAATTCTGGAACCTTGTGTGGTGGGAACATATCTGAGGTTTGATTCTGGAACCCTGTTACCTGGGAACATGTCTGAGGTTTGATTCTGGAAGCTTGTGGCCTGAGAACATGACATCAGTTAGGTTCTGGAACCCTGTGGCCTGGGAATATGACATCAATTTGATTGTGGAACCCTGTGGCCTGGGAACATGACATTGGTTTGATTGTGGAACCCTGTGCCCTGGGAACATGACTGAGGTTTAATTCTGGAACCTTGTGTCGTGGGAACATGTCTGAGGTTTGATTCTAGAACCCTGTTACCTGGGAGCATGTCTGAGGTTTGATTCTGGAAGGTTGTGGCCTGAGAACATGACATCGTTTTGGTTCTGGAACCCTGTGGCCTGGGAATATGACATCAATTTTATTGTGGAACGCTGTATCCTGGGAACTTGACGGAGGTTTGATTCTGGAATCCTGTGCCCTGGGAACATGACGGAGGTTTGATTCTGGAACCCTGTTACCTGGGAACATGTCTGAAGTTTGATTCTGGAAACTTGTGGCCGGGGAATATGACATCGGTTTGGTTGTAGAACCCTGTGCCCTGGGAACGTGACTGAGCCTTGACTGTGGAATCCTGTGGCCTGGGAATATGACATCGGTTTGGTTGTAGAACCCTTTGCCCTGGGAACATGACTGAGGTTTAATTCTGGAACCTTGTGTCGTGGGAACATGTCTGAGGTTTGATTCTGGAAACCTGTTACCTGGAACATGTCTGAGGTTTGATTCTGGAAACTTGTGGCCTGGGAACATGACATCGGTGTGGTTCTGGAACCCAGTGGCCTGGGAAGATAACATCAATTTGATTGTGGAACCCTGTGGCCTGGGAACATGACATCGGTTTGGTTGTAGAACCCTGTGCCCTGGGAACGTGACTGAGCCTTGACTGTGGAATCCTGTGGCCTGGGAATATGACATCGGTTTGGTTGTAGAACCCTTTGCCCTGGGAACATGACTGAGGTTTAATTCTGGAACCTTGTGTCGTGGGAACATGTCTGAGGTTTGATTCTGGAAACCTGTTACCTGGAACATGTCTGAGGTTTGATTCTGGAAACTTGTGGCCTGGGAACATGACATCGGTGTGGTTCTGGAACCCAGTGGCCTGGGAAGATAACATCAATTTGATTGTGGAACCCTGTGGCCTGGGAACATGACATCGGTTTGGTTGTGGAACCCTGTGCCCTGGGAACATGACTAAGGTTTAATTCTGGAAACTTGTGTCGTGGGAACATGTCTGAGGTTTGATTCTGGAACCCTGTTACCTAGGAACATGTCTGAGGTTTAATTCTGGAAGCTTGTGGCCTGGGAACATCACATCGGTTTGGTTCTGGAGCCCTGTGGCCTGGGAATATGACATCAATTTGATTGTGGAACGCTGTATCCTGGGAACATGACGGAGGTTTCATTCTGGAATTCTGTGGCCTGGGAACATGACTGAGGTTTGATTCTGGAACCTTGTATCGTTGGAACATGTCTGAGGTTTGATTCTGGAACCCTGTTACCTGGGAACATGTCTGAGGTTTGATTCTGGAAACTTGTGGCCCGGACACATGACATCGGTTTGATTCCGGAAACCTATGGCCTGGGAATATGACATCAATTTTATTCTGGAACCCTATTGCCTGGGAACATAACAATGGTTTAATTGTGGAATCCTGTGGCCTGGGAATATGACTGAGGTTTGATTCTGGAACCCTGTGGCCTGGGAACATGACTGAGGTTTGATTCTGGAACCCAGTGGCCTGGGAACATGTCTGAGGTTTGATTCTGGAACCCTGTGGCCTGGGAACATTACTGAGGTTTGATTCTGGAAGCCTATGGGCTGGAAATATTCGTGAGATTTGATTCTAGAACCCTGTGGTGTGCGAACATGACTAAGGTTTGTTTTTGGAACCCTTTTGCCTGGGAACATGACTGAGCTTTTACTTTGGAACCCTCTGGCCTGGGAAAATGACTGAGGCTTGATTCTGGAACCCTGTGGCCTGGGAATATGACATCAATTTGAATGTGGAACGCTGTACCCTGGGGACATGACGGAGGTTTGATTCTGGAATCCTGTGGCCTGGGAACATGACTGAGGTTTAATTCTGGAACCTTGTGACGTGGGAACATGTCTGAGGTTTGATTCTGGAACCCTGTTACCTGGGAACATGTCTGAGGTTTGATTCTGGAAGCTTGTGGCCTGGGAACATGACATCGATTTGGTTCTAGAACCCTGTGGTCTGGGAATATGACATCAATTTGACTGTGGAACGCTGTATCCTAGGAACATGACGGAGGTTTGATTCTGGAATCCTGTGGCCTGCGAACATGACTGAGGTTTGATTCTGGAACCTTGTATCGTGGGAACATGTCTCAGGTTTGATTCTGGAAACCTGTTACCTGGGAACATGTCTGAGGTTTGATTCTGGAACCCTGTTACCTGGGAACGTGTCTGAGGTTTGATTCTGGAAGCTTGTGGCCTGGGAACATGACATCGGTTTGGTTCTGGAACCCTGTGGCCTGAGAATATGACATCAATTTGATTGTGGAACGCTGTATCCTGGGAACATGACGGAGGTTTGATTCTGGAATCCTGTGGCCTGGGAAAATGACTGAGGTTTGATTCTGGAACCCTGTTACCTGGGAACATGTCTGAGGTTTGATTCTGGAGCCCTGTTACCTGGGAACATGTCTGAGGTTTGATTCTGGAACCCTGTTACCTGGGAGCATGTCTGAGGTTTGATTCTGGAAGCTTGTGGCCTGAGAACATGACATCGTTTTGGTTCTGGAACCCTGTGTACTGGGAATATGACATCAATTTTATTGTGGAACGCTGTATCCTGGGAACTTGACGGAGGTTTGATTCTGGAATCCTGTGCCCTGGGAACATGACGGAGGTTTGATTCTGGAACCCTGTTACCTGGGAACATGTCTGAAGTTTGATTCTGGAAACTTGGGGCCCGGGAACATGACATCGGTTTGATTCCGGAAACCTGTGTCCTGGGAATATGACATCAATTTAATTGTGGAACCCTGTGGCCTGGGAACATGACTGAGGTTTGATTCTGGAACCCTGTGGCCTGGGAACATGACTGAGGTTTGATGGTGGAACCTTGTGTCCTGGGAACATGACTGAGGTTTGATTTTGAAACCCTATGCCCTTGGAACATGACTAAGATTTGATTGTGGAACCCTGTGGCCTGGGAGTATGACTGAGGTTTGATTGTGGAACCCTGTGTCCTGGGAACATGACTTAGGTTTCATTGTGGAACCCAGTGTCCTGGGAACATTGCTGAGGCTTGATTGTGGATCCCGGTGTCCTGGGAACATGACTGAGGTTTGATTGTGGAACCCTGTGGCCTGGAACATGACTGAGGTTTGATTCTGGAACCCTGTGGCCTGGGAATATGACTGAGCTTTTATTGTCGAACCACGTGTCCTGGGCACATGACATCGGTTTGGTTGTTGAATCCTGTGGCCTGGGAACATGACTGAGCCTTGACTGTGGAATCCTGTGGCCTGGGAATATGACATCGGTTTGGTTGTGGAACCCTGTGCCCTGGGAACATGACTGAGGTTTAATTCTGGAAACTTGTGTGGTGGGAACTATCTGAGGTTTGATTCTGGAACCCTGTTACCTGGGAACATGTCTGAGGTTTGATTCTGGAAGCTTGTGGCCTGAGAACATGACATCGGTTAGGTTCTGGAACCCTGTGGCCTGGGAATATGACATCAATTTGATTGTGGAACCCTGTGGCCTGGGAACATGACATTGGTTTGATTGTGGATCCCTGTGCCCTGGGAACATGACTGAGGTTTAATTCTGGAACCTTGTGTCGTGGGAACATGTCTGAGGTTTGATTCTAGAACCCTGTTACCTGGGAGCATGTCTGAGGTTTGATTCTGGAAGGTTGTGGCCTGAGAACATGACATCGTTTTGGTTCTGGAACCCTGTGGCCTGGGAATATGACATCAATTTTATTGTGGAACGCTGTATCCTGGGAACTTGACGGAGGTTTGATTCTGGAATCCTGTGCCCTGGGAACATGACGGAGGTTTGATTCTGGAACCCTGTTACCTGGGAACCTGTCTGAAGTTTGATTCTGGAAACTTGTGGCCGGGGAATATGACATCGGTTTGGTTGTAGAACCCTGTGCCCTGGGAACGTGACTGAGCCTTGACTGTGGAATCCTGTGGCCTGGGAATATGACATCGGTTTGGTTGTAGAACCCTTTGCCCTGGGAACATGACTGAGGTTTAATTCTGGAACCTTGTGTCGTGGGAACATGTCTGAGGTTTGATTCTGGAAACCTGTTACCTGGAACATGTCTGAGGTTTGATTCTGGAAACTTGTGGCCTGGGAACATGACATCGGTGTGGTTCTGGAACCCAGTGGCCTGGGAAGATAACATCAATTTGATTGTGGAACCCTGTGGCCTGGGAACATGACATCGGTTTGGTTGTGGAACCCTGTGCCCTGGGAACATGACTAAGGTTTAATTCTGGAAACTTGTGTCGTGGGAATATGTCTGAGGTTTGATTCTGGAACCCTGTTACCTAGGAACATGTCTGAGGTTTAATTCTGGAAGCTTGTGGCCTGGGAACATCACATCGGTTTGGTTCTGGAGCCCTGTGGCCTGGGAATATGACATCAATTTGATTGTGGAACGCTGTATCCTGGGAACATGACGGAGGTTTCATTCTGGAATCCTGTGGCCTGGGAACATGACTGAGGTTTGATTCTGGAACCTTGTATCGTTGGAACATGTCTGAGGTTTGATTCTGGAACCCTGTTACCTGGGAACATGTCTGAGGTTTGATTCTGGAAACTTGTGGCCCGGACACATGACATCGGTTTGATTCCGGAAACCTATGGCCTGGGAATATGACATCAATTTTATTCTGGAACCCTGTTGCCTGGGAACATAACAATGGTTTAATTGTGGAATCCTGTGGCCTGGGAATATGACTGAGGTTTGATTCTGGAACCCTGTGGCCTGGGAACATGACTGAGGTTTGATTCTGGAACCCAGTGGCCTGGGAACATGTCTGAGGTTTGATTCTGGAACCCTGTGGCCTGGGAACATTACTGAGGTTTGATTCTGGAAGCCTATGGCCTGGAAATATTCGTGAGGTTTGATTCTAGAACCCTGAGATGTGGGAACATGACTAAGGTTTGTTTTTGGAACCCTTTTGCCTGGGAACATGACTGAGCTTTTACTTTGGAACCCTCTGGCCTGGGAAAATGACTGAGGCTTGATTCTGGAACCCTGTGGCCTGGGAATATGACTGAGGTTTGATTCTGGAACACTGGTACCTGGGAACATGTCTGAGGTTTGATTCTGGAAGCTTGTTACCTGGGAACATGACATCGGTTTGGTTCTGGAACCCTGTGGCCTGGGAATATGACATCAATTTGATTGTGGAACGCTGTATCCTGGGAACATGACGGAGATTTGATTCTGGAATCCTGTGGCCTGGGAACATGACTGAGGTTTAATTCTGGAACCTTGTGACGTGGGAACATGTCTGAGGTTTGATTCTGGAACCCTGTTACCTGGGAACATGTCTGAGGTTTGATTTTGGAAGCTTGTGGCCTGGGAACATGACATCGGTTTGGTTCTGGAACCCTGTGGCCTGGGAATATGACATCAATTTGATTGTGGAACCCTGTGACCTGGGAACATGACATCGGTTTGGTTGTGGAACGCTGTGCCCTGGGAACATGACTGAGGTTTAATTCTGGAACCTTGTGTCATGGGACTATATCTGAGGTTTGATTCTGGAACTCTGTGGCCTGGGAACATGACTGAGGTTTGATTCTGGAACCTTGTATCGTGGGAACATGTCTGAGGTTTGATGCTTGAACCCTGTTACCTGGGAACATGTCTGAGGTTTAATTCTGGAACCCTCTGGCCTGGGAATATGACTGAGGTTTGATTGTGAAACCCTCTGTCCCGGGATCATGACTGAGGTTTGATTCTGGAACACTGTGGCCTGGGAATATGACATCAATTTGATTGTGGAACCCTGTGGCCTGGGAACATAACAATGGTTTGATTGTGAAATCCTGTGGCCTGGGTATATGACTGAGGTTTGATTCTGGAACCCTCTGGCCTGGGAATATGACTGAGGTTTGATTGTGGAACCCTGTGCCCTGGGAACATGACTGAGCCTTGACTGTGGAACCTGTGGCCTGGGAATATGACATCGGTTTGGTTGTGGAACCCTGTGCCCTGGGAACATGACTGAGGTTTAATTCTGGAACCTTGTGTGGTGGGAACATATCTGAGGTTTGATTCTGGAACCCTGTTACCTGGGAACATGTCTGAGGTTTGATTCTGGAGCCCTGTTACCTGGGAACATGTCTGAGGTTTGATTCTGGAACCCTGTTACCTGGGAACATGTCTGAGGTTTGATTCTGGAAGCTTGTGGCCTGGGAACATGACATCGGTTTGGTTCTGGAACCCTGTGGCCTGGGAATATGACATCAATTTGATTGTGGAACGCTGTATCCTGGGAACATGATGGAGGTTTGATTCTGGAATCCTGTGGCCTGGGAACATGACTGAGGTTTAATTCTGAAACCTTGTGACGTGGGAACGTGTCTGAGGTTTGATTCTGGAACCCTGTTACCTGGGAACATGTCTGAGGTTTCCTTCTGGAAGCTTGTGGCCTGGGAACATGACATCGATTTGGTTCTAGAACCCTGTGGCCTGGGAATATGACATCAATTTGATTGTGGAACGCTGTATCCTGGGAACATGATGGAGTTTTGATTCTGGAATCCTGTGGCCTGCGAACATGACTCAGGTTTGATTCTGGAACCTTGTATCGTGGGAACATGTCTTAGGTTTGATTCTGGAAACCTGTTACCTGGGAACATGTCTGAGGTTTGATTCTGGAACCCTGTTACCTGGGAACATGTCTCAGGTTTGATTTTGGAAGCTTGTGGCCTGGGAACATGACATCGGTTTGGTTCTGGAACCCTGTGGCCTGGGAATATGACATCAATTTGATTGTGGAACGCTGTATCCTGGGAACATGACGGAGGTTTGATTCTGGAATCCTGTGGCCTGGGAACATGACTGAGGTTTAATTCTGGAACCTTGCGACGTGGGAACGTGTCTGAGGTTTGATTCTGGAACCCTGTTACCTGGGAACATGTCTGAGGTTTGATTCTGGAAGCTTGTGGCCTGGGAACATGACATCGGTTTGGTTCTAGAACCCTGTGGCCTGGGAACATGTCTGAGGTTTTATTCTGGAACCCTGTGGCCTGGGAACCTTACTGAGGTTTGATTCTGGAAGCCTGTGGCCTGGAAACATGAGTGAGGTTTGATTCTAGAACCCTGTGGTGTGGGAACATGACTAAAGTTTGATTTTGGAACCCTTTTGCCTGGGAACATGACTGAGCTTTTCCTTTGGAACCCTCTGGCCTGGGAAAATGACTGAGGCTTGATTCTGGAACCCTGTGGCCTGGGAACATGTCTGAGGTTTGATTCTGAAAACTTGTGGCCCGGACACATGACATCGGTTTGATTCCGGAAACCTATGGCCTGGGAATATGACATCAATTTTATTCTGGAACCCTGTGGCCTGGGAACATAACAATGGTTTAATTGTGGAATCCTGTGGCCTGGGAACATGACTGAGGTTTGATTCTGGAACCCTGTGGCCTGGGAACATGACTGAGGTTTGATTCTGGAACCCAGTGGCCTGGGAACATGTCTGAGGTTTGATTCTGGAACCCTGTGGCCTGGGAACCTTACTGAGGTTTGATTCTGGAAGCCTGTGGCCTGGAAACATGAGTGAGGTTTGATTCTAGAACCCTGTGGTGTGGGAACATGACTACGGTTTCATTTTGGAACCTTTTTGCCTGGGAACATGACTGAGCTTTTACTTTGGACCCCTCTGGCCTGGGAAAATGACTGAGGCTTGATTCTGGAACCCTGTGGCCTGGGAATATGACTGAGGTTTGATTCTGGAAGCTTGTTACCTGGGAACATGACATCGGTTTGGTTCTGGAACCCTGTGGCCTGGGAATATGACATCAATTAGATTGTGGAACGCTGTATCCTGGGAACATGACGGAGGTTTGATTCTGCAATCCTGTGGCCTGGGAACATGACTGAGGTTGATTCTGGAAACTTGTATCGTGGGAACATGTCTGAGGTTTGATTCTGTAACCCAGTTACCTGGGAACATGTCTGAGGTTTGATTCTGGAACCCTATTACCTGGGAACATGTCTGAGGTTTGATTCTGGAAGCTTGTTACCTGGGAACATGACAGCGGTTTGGTTCTGGAACACTGTGGCCTGGGAATATGACATCAATTTGATTGTGGAACGCTGTATCCTGGGAACATGACGGAGGTTTGATTCTGGAACCCTCCGGCCTGGGAATATGACTGAGGTTTGATTGTGAAACACTTTGTCCCGGGATCATGACTGTGGTTTGATTCTGGAACCCTGTGCCCTGGGAACATGACTGAGCCTTGACTATGGAACCTGTGGCCTGGGAATATGACATCGGTTTGGTTGTGGAACGCTGTGCCCTGGGAACATGACTGTGGTTTGTTTCTGGAACCCTGTGCCCTGGGAACATGACTGAGCCTTGACTATGGAACCTGTGGCCTGGGAATATGACATCGGTTTGGTTGTGGAACGCTGTGCCCTGGGAACATGACTGAGGTTTAATTCTGGAACCTTGTGTGGTGGGAACATATCTGAGGTTTGATTCTGGAACCCTGTTACCTGGGAACATGTCTGAGGTTTGATTCTGGAAGCTTGTGGCCTGAGAACATGACATCGGTTAGGTTCTGGAACCCTGTGGCCTGGGAATATGACATCAATTTGATTGTGGAACCCTGTGGCCTGGGAACATGACATTGGTTTGATTGTGGAACCCTGTGCTCTGGGAACATGACTGAGGTTTAATTCTGGAACCTTGTGTCGTGGGAACATGTCTGAGGTTTGATTCTAGAACCCTGTTACCTGGGAGCATGTCTGAGGTTTGATTCTGGAAGGTTGTGGCCTGAGAACATGACATCGTTTTGGTTCTGGAACCCTGTGGCCTGGGAATATGACATCAATTTTATTGTGGAACGCTGTATCCTGGGAACTTGACGGAGGTTTGATTCTGGAATCCTGTGCCCTGGGAACATGACGGAGGTTTGATTCTGGAACCCTGTTACCTGGGAACATGTCTGAAGTTTGATTCTGGAAACTTGTGGCCTGGGAATATGACATCGGTTTGGTTGTAGAACCCTGTGCCCTGGGAACGTGACTGAGCCTTGACTGTGGAATGCTGTGGCCTGGGAATATGACATCGGTTTGGTTGTAGAACCCTTTGCCTTGGGAACATGACTGAGGTTTAATTCTGGAACCTTGTGTCGTGGGAACATGTCTGAGGTTTGTTTCTGGAAACCTGTTACCTGGAACATGTCTGAGGTTTGATTCTGGAAACTTGTGGCCTGGGAACATGACATCGGTGTGGTTCTGGAACCCAGTGGCCTGGGAAGATAACATCAATTTGATTGTGGAACCCTGTGGCCTGGGAACATGACATCGGTTTGGTTGTGGAACCCTGTGCCCTGGGAACATGACTAAGGTTTAATTCTGGAAACTTGTGTCGTGGGAACATGTCTGAGGTTTGATTCTGGAACCCTGTTACCTAGGAACATGTCTGAGGTTTAATTCTGGAATCTTGTGGCATGGGAACATCACATCGGTTTGGTTCTGGAGCCCTGTGGCCTGGGAATATGACATCAATTTGATTGTGGAACGCTGTATTCTGGGAACATGACGGAGGTTTCATTCTGGAATCCTGTGGCGTGGGAACATGACTGAGGTTTGATTCTGGAACCTTGTATCGTTGGAACATGTCTGAGGTTTGATTCTGGAACCCTGTTACCTGGGAACATGTCTGAGGTTTGATTCTGGAAACTTGTGGCCCGGACACATGACATCGGTTTGATTCCGGAAACCTATGGCCTGGGAATATGACATCAATTTTATTCTGGAACCCTGTTGCCTGGGAACATAACAATGGTTTAATTGTGGAATCCTGTGGCCTGGGAATATGACTGAGGTTTGATTCTGGAACCCTGTGGCCTGGGAACATGTCTGAGGTTTGATTCTGGAACCCTGTTACCTGGGAACATGTCTGAGGTTTGATTGTGGAAGCCTATGGCCTGGAAATATTCGTGAGGTTTGATTCTAGAACCCTGTGGTGTGGGAACATGACTAAGGTTTGTTTTTGGAACCCTTTTGCCTGGGAACATGACTGAGCTTTTACTTTGGAACCCTCTGGCCTGGGAAAATGACTGAGGCTTGATTCTGGAACCCTGTGGCCTGGGAATATGACTGAGGTTTGATTCTGGAACCCTGGTACCTGGGAACATGTCTGAGGTTTGATTCTGGAAGCTTGTTACCTGGGAACATGACATCGGTTTGGTTCTGGAACACTGTGGCCTGGGAATATGACATCAATTTGATTGTTGAACGCTGTATCCTGGGAACATGACGGAGGTTTGATTCTGGAATCCTGTGGCCTGGGAACATGACTGAGGTTTAATTCTGGAACCTTGTGACGTGGGAACATGTCTGAGGTTTGATTCTGGAATCCTGTTACCTGGGAACATGTCTGAGGTTTGATTCTGGAAGCTTGTGGCCTGGGAACATGACATCGGTTTGGTTCTGGAACCCTGTGGCCTGGGAATATGACATCAATTTGATTGTGGAACGCTGTATCCTGGGAACATGACGGAGGTTTGATTCTGGAATCCTGTGGCCTGGGAACATGACTGAGGTTTGATTCTGGAACCTTGTATCGTGGGAACATGTCTGAGGTTTGATTCTGGAACCCAGTTACCTGGGAACATGTCTGAGGTTTGATTCTGGAACCCTATTACCTGGGAACATGTCTGTGGTTTGATTCTGGAATCTTGTTACCTGGGAACATGACATCCTTTTGGTTCTGGAACACTGTGGCCTGGGAATATGACATCAATTTGATTGTGGAACGCTGTATCCTGGGAACATGACGGAGGTTTGATTCTGGAATCCTGTGGCCTGGGAACATGACTGAGGTTTGATTCTGGAACCTTGTATCGTGGGAACATGTCTGAGGTTTGATTCTTGAACCCTGTGGCCTGGGAACATGACTGAGGTTTGATTGTGGAACCCAGTGGCCTGGGAACATGTCTGAGATTTGATTCTGGAACCCTGTGGCCTTGGAACCTTACTGAGGTTTGATTTTGGAAGCCTGTGGCCTGGAAACTTGAGTGACGTTTGATTCTACAACCCTGTGGTGTGGGAACATGACTAAGGTTTGATTTTGGAACCCTTTTGCCTGGGAACATGACTGAGCTTTTACTTTGGAACCCTCTGGCCTGGGAAAATGACTGAGGCTTGATTCTGGAACCCTGTGGCCTGGGAATATGACTGAGGTTTGATTCTGGAACCCTGTTACCTCGGAACATGTCTGAGGTTTGATTCTGGAAGCTTGTATCGTGGGAACATGTCTGAGGTTTGATTCTGGAAGCTTGTATCGTGGGAACATGTCTGAGGTTTGATTCTGGAACCCTGTTACCTGGGAACATGTCTGAGCTTTGATTCTGGACGCTTGTGGCCTGGGAACATGACATCGGTTTGGTTCTGGAACACTGTGGCCTGGGAATATGACATCAATTTGATTGTGGAACGCTGTATCCTGGGAATATGACGGAGGTTTGATTCTGGAATCCTGTGGCCTGGGAACATGACTGAGGTTTGATTCTGGAACCTTGTATCATGGGAACATGTCTGAGGTTTGATTCTGGAACCCAGTTACCTGGGAACATGTCTGAGGTTTGATTCTGGAACCCTATTACCTGGGAACATGTCTGTGGTTTGATTCTGGAATCTTGTTACTTGGGAACATGACATCGGTTTGGTTCTGGAACCCTGTGGCCTGGGAATATGACATCAATTTGACTGTGGAACGCTGTATCCTGGGAACATGACGGAGGTTTGATTCTGGAATCCTGTGGCCTGGGAACATGACTGAGGTTTATTCTGGAACCTTGTGACGTGGGAACATGTATGAGGTTTGATTCTGGAACCCTGTTACCTGGGAACATGTCTGAAGTTTGATTCTAGAAGTTTGTGGCCTGGGAACATGACATCGGTTTGGTTCTGGAACCCTGTGGCCTGGGAATATGACATCAATTTGATTGTGGAACGCTGTATCCTGGGAACATGACGGAGGTTTGATTCTGGAATCCTGTGGCCTGGGAACATGACTGAGGTTTGATTCTGGAACCTTGTATCGTGGGAACATGTCTGAGGTTTGATTCTGGAACCCTGTGTCCTGGGAACATGACTGAGTTTTGATTCTGGAACCCAGTGGCCTGGGAACATGTCTGAGGTTTGATTCTGGAACCCTGTGGCCTGGGAACCTTACTGAGGTTTGATTCTGGAAGCCTGTGGCCTGGAAACATGAGTGAGGTTTGATTCTAGAACCCTGTGGTGTGGGAACATGACTAAAGTTTGATTTTGGAACCCTTTTACCTGGGAACATGACTGAGCTTCTACTTTGGAACCCTCTGGCCTGGGAAAATGACAGAGGCTTGATTCTGGAACCCTGTGGCCTGGGAACATGTCTGAGGTTTGATTCCGGAAACTTGTGGCCCGGACACATGACATCGGTTTGATTCCGGAAACCTATGGCCTGAGAATATGACATCAATTTTATTCTGGAACCCTGTCGCCTGGGAACATAACAATGGTTTAATTGTGGAATCCTGTGGCCTGGGAACATGACTGAGGTTTGATTTTGGAACCCTGTGTCCTGGGAACATGACTGAGGTTTGATTCTTGAACCCAATGGCCTGGGAACATGTCTGAGGTTTGATTCTGGAACCCTGTGGCCTGGGAACCTTACTGAGGTTTGATTCTGGAAGCCTTTGGCTTGGAAACATGAGTGAGGTTTGATTCTAGAACCCTGTGGTGAGGGAACATGACTAAAGTTTGATTTTGGAACCCTTTTGCCTGGGAACATGACTGAGCTTTTACTTTGGACCCCTCTGACCTGGGAAAATGACTGAGGCTTGATTATGGAACCCTGTTACCTGGGAACATGTCTGAGGTTTGATTCTGGAACCCTGTTACCTGGAAACATGTCTGAGGTTTGATTCTGGAAGCTTGTTACCTGGAAACATGACATCGGTTTGGTTCTGGAACCCTGTGGCCTGGGAATATGACATCAATTTGATTGTGGAACGCTGTATCCTGTGAACATGACGGAGGTTTGATTCTGGAATCCTGTGGCCTGGGAACATGACTGAGGTTTGATTCTGGAACCTTGTATCGTGGGAACATGTCTGAGGTTTGATTCTGGAACCTTGTATCGTGGGAACATGTCTGAGGTTTGATTCTGGAACCCTGTTACCTGGGAACATGTCTGAGGTTTGATTTTGGAAGCTTGTGGCCTGGGAACATGACATCGGTTTGGTTCTGGAACCCTGTGGCCTGGGAATATGACATCAATTTGATTGTGGAACGCTGTATCCTGGGAACATGACGGAGGTTTAATTCTGGAATCCTGTGGCCTGGGAACATGACTGAGGTTTGATTCTGGAACCTTGTATCGTGGGAACATGTCTGAGGTTTGATTCTGGAACCCAGTTACCTGGGAACATGTCTGAGGTTTGATTCTGGAACCCTATTACCTGGGAACATGTCTGTGGTTTGATTCTGGAATCTTGTTACCTGGGAACATGACATCGGTTTGGTTCTGGAACACTGTGGCCTGGGAATATGACATCAATTTGATTGTGGAACGCTGTATCCTGGGAACATGACGGAGGTTTGATTCTGGAATCCTGTGGCCTGGGAACATGACTGAGGTTTAATTCTGGAACCTTGTGACGTGGGAACATGTCTGAGGTTTGATTCTGGAACCCTGTTACCTGGGAACATGTCTGAGGTTTGATTCTGGAAGCCTGTGGCCTGGGAACATGACATTGGTTTGGTTCTGAAACCCTGTGGCCTGGGAATATGACATCAATTTGATTGTGGAACGCTGTATCCTGGGAATATGACGGAGGTTTGATTCTGGAATCCTGTGGCCTGGGAACATGACTGAGGTTTGATTCTGGAACCTTGTATCGTGGGAACAGGTCTGAGGTTTGATTCTGGAACCCTATTACTTGGGAACATGTCTGAGGTTTGATTCTGGAACCCTGTTACCTGGGAACATGTCTGAGGTTTGATTCTGGAACCCTGTTACCTGGGATCTTGTCTGAGATTTGATTCTGGAAGCTTGTGGCCTGGGAACATGACATCGGTTTGGTTCTGGAACCCTGTGGCCTGGGAATATGACATCAAATTGATTGTGGAACGCTGTATCCTGGGAACATGACGGAGGTTTGATTCTGGAATCCTGTGGCCTGGGAACATGTCTGAGGTTTGATTCTGGAACCCTGTTACCTGGGAACATGTCTGAGGTTTGATTCTGGAACCCTGTTAGCTGGGAACATGTCTGAGGTTTGATTCTGGAAGCTTGTTACCTGGGAACATGACATCGGTTTGGTTTTGGAACACTGTGGCCTGGGAATATGACATCAATTTGATTGTGGAACGCTGTATCCTGGGAACATGACGGAGGTTTGATTCTGGAATCCTATGGCCTGGGAACATGACTGAGGTTTAATTCTGGAAACTTTTGACGTGGGAACATGTCTGAGGTTTGATTCTGGAATCCTGTTACCTGGGAACATGTCTGAGGTTTGATTCTGGAAGCTTGTGGTCTGGGAACATGACATCGGTTTGGTTCTGGAACCCTGTGGCCTGGGAATATGACATCAATTTGATTGTGGAACGCTGTATCCTGGGAACATGACGGCGGTTTGATTCTGGAATCCTGTGGCCTGGGAACATGATTGAGATTTGATTCTGGAACCTTGTATCGTGGGAACATGACTGAGGTTTGATTCTGGAACCCTTTGGCCTGGGAACATGACTGAGGTTTGATTCTGGAACCTTGTATCGTGGGAACATGTCTGAGGTTTGATTCTGGAAGCTTGTGGCCTGGGAACATGACATCGGTTTGCTTTTGGAACCCTGTGGCCTGGGAACATGTCTGAGGTTTTATTCTGGAACCCTGTGGCCTGGGAACCTTACTGAGGTTTGATTATGGAAGCCTGTGGCCTGGAAACATGAGTGAGGTTTGATTCTAGAACCCTGTGGTGTGGGAACATGACTAAAGTTTGATTTTGGAACCCTTTTGCCTGGGAACATGACTGAGCTTTTACTTTGGAACCCTCTGGCCTGGGAAAATGACTGAGGCTTGATTCTGGAACCCTGTGGCCTGGGAACATGTCTGAGGTTTGATTCTGGAAACTTGTGGCCCGGACACATGACATCGGTTTGATTCCGGAAACCTATGGCCTGGGAATATGACATCAATTTTATTCTTGAACCCTGTGGCCTGGGAACATAACAATGGTTTAATTGTGGAATCCTGTGGCCTGGGAACATGACTGAGGTTTGATTCTGGAATCCTGTGGCCTGGGAACATGACTGAGGTTTGATTCTGGAACCCTGTGGCCTGGGAACCTTACTGAGGTTTGATTCTGGAAGCCTGTGGCCTAGAAACATAAGTGAGGTTTGATTCTAAAACCCTGTGGTGTGGGAACATGACTAAGGTTTGATTTTGGAACCCTTTTGCCTGGGAACATGACTGAGCTTTTACTTTGGACCTCTCTGGCCTGGGAAAATGACTGAGGCTTGATTCTGGAACCCTGTGGCCTGGGAATATGACTGAGGTTTGATTCTGGAATCTTGTTACTTGGGAACATGACATCGGTTTGGTTCTGGAACACTGTGGCCTGGGAATATGACATCAATTTGATTGTGGAACGCTGTATCCTGGGAATATGACGGAGGTTTGATTCTGGAATCCTGTGGCCTGGGAACATGACTGAGGTTTAATTCTGGAACCTTGTGACGTGGGAACATGTCTGAGGTTTGATTCTGGAATCCTGTTACCTGGGAACATGTCTGAGGTTTGATTCTGGAAGCTTGTGGCCTGGGAACATGACATCGGTTTGGTTCTGGAACCCTGTGGCCTGGGAATATGACATCAATTTGATTGTGGAACGCTGTATCCTGGGAACATGACGGAGGTTTGATTCTGGAATCCTGTGGCCTGGGAACATGACTGAGGTTTGATTCTGGAACCTTGTATCGTGGGAACATGTCTGAGGTTTGATTCTGGAACCCTGTGGCCTGGGAACATGACTGAGTTTTGATTCTGGAACCCAGTGGCCTGGGAACATGTCTGAGGTTTGATTCTGGAACCCTGTGGCCTGGGAACCTTACTGAGGTTTGATTCTGGAAGCCTGTGGCCTGGGAACATGAGTGAGGTTTGATTCTAGAACCCTGTGGTGTGGGAACATGACTAAAGTTTGATTTTGGAACCCTTTTACCTGGGAACATGACTGAGCTTCTACTTTGGAACCCTCTGGCCTGGGAAAATGACTGAGGCTTGATTCTGGAACCCTGTGGCCTGGGAACATGTCTGAGGTTTGATTCCGGAAACTTGTGGCCCGGACACATGACATCGGTTTGATTCCGGAAACCTATGGCCTGGGAATATGACATCAATTTTATTCTGGAACCCTGTGGCCTGGGAACATAACAATGGTTTAATTGTGGAATCCTGTGGCCTGGGAACATGACTGAGGTTTGATTTTGGAACCCTGTGTCCTGGGAACATGACTGAGGTTTGATTCTGGAACCCAATGGCCTGGGAACATGTCTGAGGTTTGATTCTGGAACCCTGTGGCCTGGGAACCTTACTGAGGTTTGATTCTGGAAGCCTCTGGCTTGGAAACATGAGTGAGGTTTGATTGTAGAACCCTGTGGTGTGGGAACATGACTAAGGTTTGATTTTGGAACCCTTTTGCCTGGGAACATGACTGAGCTTTTACTTTGGACCCCTCTGACCTGGGAAAATGACTGAGGCTTGATTCTGGAACCCTGTTACCTGGGAACATGTCTGAGGTTTGATTCTGGAACCCTGTTACCTGGGAACATGTCTGAGGTTTGATTCTGGAAGCTTGTTACCTGGAAACATGACATCGGTTTGGTTCTGGAATCCTGTGGCCTGGGAATATGACATCAATTTGATTGTGGAACGCTGTATCCTGGGAACATGACGGAGGTTTGATTCTGGAATCCTGTGGCCTGGGAACATGACTGAGGTTTAATTCTGGAACCTTGTGACGTGGGAACATGTCTGAGGTTTGATTTTGGAAGCTTGTGGCCAGGGAACATGACATCGGTTTGGTTCTGGAACCCTGTGGCCTGGGAATATGACATCAATTTGATTGTGGAACGCTGTATCCTGGGAACATGACGGAGGTTTGATTCTGGAATCCTGTGGCCTGGGAACATGACTGAGGTTTGATTCTGGAACCTTGTATCGTGGGAACATGTCTGAGGTTTGATTCTGGAACCCAGTTACCTGGGAACATGTCTGAGGTTTGATTCTGGAACCCTATTACCTGGGAACATGTCTGTGGTTTGATTCTGGAATCTTGTTACCTGGGAACATGACATCGGTTTGGTTCTGGAACACTGTGGCCTGGGAATATGACATCAATTTAATTGTGGAACGCTGTATCCTGGGAACATGACGGAGGTTTGATTCTGGAATCCTGTGGCCTGGGAACATGACTGAGGTTTGATTCTGGAACCTTGTATCGTGGGAACAGGTCTGAGGTTTGATTCTGGAACCCTATTACTTGGGAACATGTCTGAGGTTTGATTCTGGAACCCTGTTACCTGGAAACATGTCTGAGGTTTGATTCTGGAACCCTGTTACCTGGGATCTTGTCTGAGATTTGATTCTGGAAGCTTGTGGCCTGGGAACATGACATCGGTTTGGTTCTGGAACCCTGTGGCCTGGGAATATGACATCAAATTGATTGTGGAACGCTGTATCCTGGGAACATGACGGAGGTTTGATTGTGGAATCCTGTGGCCTGGGAACATGTCTGAGGTTTGATTCTGGAACCCTGTTACCTGGGAACATGTCTGAGGTTTAATTCTGGAACCCTGTTAGCTGGGAACATGTCTGAGGTTTGATTCTGGAAGCTTGTTACCTGGGAACATGACATCGGTTTGGTTTTGGAACACTGTGGCCTGGGAATATGACATCAATTTGATTGTGGAACGCTGTATCCTGGGAACATGACGGAGGTTTGATTCTGGAATCCTATGGCCTGGGAACATGACTGAGGTTTAATTCTGGAACCTTTTGACGTGGGAACATGTCTGAGGTTTGATTCTGGAATCCTGTTACCTGGGAACATGTCTGAGGTTTGATTCTGGAAGCTTGTGGTCTGGGAACATGACATCGGTTTGGTTCTGGAACCCTGTGGCCTGGGAATATGACATCAATTTGATTGTGGAACGCTGTATCCTGGGAACATGACGGCGGTTTGATTCTGGAATCCTGTGGCCTGGGAACATGACTGAGATTTGATTCTGGAACCTTGTATCGTGGGAACATGACTGAGGTTTGATTCTGGAACCCTTTGGCCTGGGAACATGACTGAGGTTTGATTCTGGAACCTTGTATCGTGGGAACATGTCTGAGGTTTGATTCTGGAAGCTTGTGGCCTGGGAACATGACATCGGTTTGCTTTTGGAACCCTGTGGCCTGGGAACATGTCTGAGGTTTTATTCTGGAACCCTGTGGCCTGGGAACCTTACTGAGGTTTGATTATGGAAGCCTGTGGCCTGGAAACATGAGTGAGGTTTGATTCTAGAACCCTGTGGTGTGGGAACATGACTAAAGTTTGATTTTGGAACCCTTTTGCCTGGGAACATGACTGAGCTTTTCCTTTGGAACCCTCTGGCCTGGGAAAATGACTGAGGCTTGATTCTGGAACCCTGTGGCCTGGGAACATGTCTGAGGTTTGATTCTGGAAACTTGTGGCCCGGACACATGACATCGGTTTGATTCCGGAAACCTATGGCCTGGGAATATGACATCAATTTTATTCTGGAACCCTGTGGCCTGGGAACATAACAATGGTTTAATTGTGGAATCCTGTGGCCTGGGAACATGACTGAGGTTTGATTGTGGAACCCTGTGGCCTGGGAACATGACTGAGGTTTGATTCTGGAACCCAGTGGCCTGGAAACATGTCTGAGGTTTGATTCTGGAACCCTGTGGCCTGGGAACCTTACTGAGGTTTGATTCTGGAAGCCTGTGGCCTAGAAACATAAGTGAGGTTTGATTCTAGAACCCTGTGGTGTGGGAACATGACTAAGGTTTGATTTTGGAATCCTTTTGCCTGGGAACATGACTGAGCTTTTACTTTGGACCTCTCTGTCCTGGGAAAATGACTGAGGCTTGATTCTGGAACCCTGTGGCCTGGGAATATGACTGAGGTTTGATTCTGGAAGCTTGTTACCTGGGAACATGACATCGGTTTGGTTCTGGAGCACTGTGGCCTGGGAATATGACATCAATTTGATTGTGGAACGCTGTATCCTGGGAACATGACGGAGGTTTGATTCTGGAATCCTGTGGCCTGGGAACATGACTGAGGTTTAATTCTGGAACCTTGTGACGTGGGAACATGTCTGAGGTTTGATTCTGGAATCCTGTTACCTGGGAACATGTCTGAGGTTTGATTCTGGAAGCTTGTGGCCTGGGAACATGACATCGGTTTGGTTCTGGAACCCTGTGGCCTGGGAATATGACATCAATTTGATTGTGGAACGCTGTATCCTGGGAACATGACGGAGGTTTGATTCTGGAATCCTGTGGCCTGGGAACATGACTGAGGTTTGATTCTGGAACCTTGTATCGTGGGAACATGTCTGAGGTTTGATTCTGGAACCCAGTTACCTGGGAACATGTCTCAGGTTGGATTCTGGAACCCTATTACCTGGGAACATGTCTGTGGTTTGATTCTGGAATCTTGTTACCTGGGAACATGACATCGGTTTGGTTCTGGAACACTGTGGCCTGGGAATATGACATCAATTTGATTGTGGAACGCTGTATCCTGGGAACATGACGGAGGTTTGATTCTGGAATCCTGTGGCCTGGGAACATGACAGAGGTTTGATTCTGGAACCTTGTATCGTGGGAACATGTCTGAGGTTTGATTCTTGAACCCTTTGGCCTGGGAACATGACTGAGGTTTGATTGTGGAACCCAGTGGCCTGGGAACATGTCTGAGATTTGATTCTGGAACCCTGTGGCCTTGGAACCTTACTGAGGTTTGATTTTGGAAGCCTGTGGCCTGGAAACTTGAGTGACGTTTGATTCTACAACCCTGTGGTGTGGGAACATGACTAAGGTTTGATTTTGGAACCCTTTTGCCTGGGAACATGACTGAGCATTTACTTTGGAACCCTCTGGCCTGGGAAAATGACTGAGGCTTGATTCTGGAACCCTGTGGCCTGGGAATATGACTGAGGTTTGATTCTGGAACCCTGTTACCTGGGAACATGTCTGAGGTTTGATTCTGGAAGCTTGTATCGTGGGAACATGTCTGAGGTTTGATTCTGGAACCCTGTTACCTGGGAACATGTCTGAGGTTTGATTCTGGAACCCTGTTACCTGGAAACATGTCTGAGCTTTTATTCTGGACGCTTGTGGCCTGGGAACATGACATCGGTTTGGTTCTGGAACACTGTGGCCTGGGAATATGACATCAATTTGATTGTGGAACGCTGTATCCTGGGAACATGACGGAGGTTTGATACTGGAATCCTGTGGCCTGGGAACATGACTGAGGTTTGATTCTGGAACCCTGTTACCTGTGAACATGTCTGAGGTTTGATTCTGGAACCTTGTGACGTGGGAGCATGTCTGAGGTTTGATTCTGGAACCCTATTACCTGGGAACATGTCTGTGGTTTGATTCTGGAATCTTGTTACCTGGGAACATGACATCGGTTTGGTTCTGGAACCCTGTGGCCTGGGAATATGACATCAATTTGATTGTGGAACGCTGTATCCTGGGAACATGACAGAGGTTTGATTCTGGAATCCTGTGGCCTGGGAACATGACTGAGGTTTATTCTGGAACCTTGTGACGTGGGAACATGTCTGAGGTTTGATTCTGGAACCCTGTTACCTGGGAACATGTCTGAAGTTTGATTCTAGAAGCTTGTGGCCTGGGAACATGACATCGGTTTGCTTCTGGAACCCTGTGGCCTGGGAATATGACATCAATTTGATTGTGGAACGCTGTATCCTGGGAACATGACTGAGGTTTGATTCTGGAACCTTGTATCGTGGGAACATGTCTGAGGTTTGATTCTGGAACCCTGTGGCCTGGGAACATGATTGAGTTTTGATTCTGGAACCCAGAGTCCTGGGAAAAGGTCTGAGGTTTGATTCTGGAACCCTGTGGCCTGGGAACCTTACTGAGGTTTGATTCTGGAAGCCTGTGGCCTGGAAACATGAGTGACGTTTGATTCTACAACCCTGTGGTGTGGGAACATGACTAAGGTTTGATTTTGGAACCCATTTGCCTGGGAACATGACTGAGCTTTTACTTTGGACCCCTCTGACCTGGGAAAATGACTGAGGCTTGATTCTGGAACCCTGTTACCTGGGAACATGTCTGAGGTTTGATTCTGGAACCCTGTTACCTGGGAACATGTCTGAGGTTTGATTCTGGAAGCTTTTTACCTGGGAACATGACATCGGTGTCTTTCTGGAACACTGTGGCCTGGGAATATGACATCAATTTGATTGTGGAACGCTGTATCCTGGGAACATGACGGAGGTTTGATTCTGGAATCCTGTGGCCTGGGAACATGACTGAGGTTTAATTCTGGAACCTTGTGACGTGGGAACATGTCTGAGGTTTGATTCTGGAACCCTGTTACCTGGGAACATGTCTGAGGTTTGATTCTGGAAGCTTGTGGCCTGGGAACATGACATCGGTTTGGTTCTGGAACCCTGTGGCCTGGGAATATGACATCAATATGATTGTGGAACGCTGTATCCTGGGAACATGACGGAGGTTTGATTCTGGAATCCTGTGGCCTGGGAACATGACTGAGGTTTGATTCTGGAACCTTGTATCGTGGGAACATGTCTGAGGTTTGATTCTGGAACCCAGTTACCTGGGAACATGTCTGAGGTTTGATTCTGGAACCCTATTACCTGGGAACATGTCTGTGGTTTGATTCTGGAATCTTGTTACCTGGGAACATGACATCGGTTTGCTTCTGGAACACTGTGGCCTGGGAATATGACATCAATGTGATTGTGGAACGCTGTATCCTGGGAACATGACGGAGGTTTGATTCTGGAATCCTGTGGCCTGGGAACATGACTGAGGTTTGATTCTGGAACCTTGTATCGTGGGAACAGGTCTGAGGTTTGATTCTGGAACCCTATTACTTGGGAACATGTCTGAGGTTTGATTCTGGAACCCTGTTACCTGGAAACATGTCTGAGGTTTGATTCTGGAACCCTGTTACCTGGGATCTTGTCTGAGATTTGATTCTGGAAGCTTGTGGCCTGGGAACATGACATCGGTTTGGTTCTGGAACCCTGTGGCCTGGGAATATGACATCAAATTGATTGTGGAACGCTGTATCCTGGGAACATGACGGAGGTTTGATTCTGGAATCCTGTGGCCTGGGAACATGTCTGAGGTTTGATTCTGGAACCCTGTTACCTGGGAACATGTCTGAGGTTTGATTCTGGAACCCTGTTAGCTGGGAACATGTCTGAGGTTTGATTCTGGAAGCTTGTTACCTGGGAACATGACATCGGTTTGGTTTTGGAACACTGTGGCCTGGGAATATGACATCAATTTGATTGTGGAACGCTGTATCCTGGGAACATGACGGAGGTTTGATTCTGGAATCCTATGGCCTGGGAACATGACTGAGGTTTAATTCTGGAACCTTTTGACGTGGGAACATGTCTGAGGTTTGATTCTGGAATCCTGTTACCTGGGAACATGTCTGAGGTTTGATTCTGGAAGCTTGTGGTCTGGGAACATGACATCGGTTTGGTTCTGGAACCCTGTGGCCTGGGAATATGACATCAATTTGATTGTGGAACGCTGTATCCTGGGAACATGACGGCGGTTTGATTCTGGAATCCTGTGGCCTGGGAACATGACTGAGATTTGATTCTGGAACCTTGTATCGTGGGAACATGACTGAGGTTTGATTCTGGAACCCTTTGGCCTGGGAACATGACTGAGGTTTGATTCTGGAACCTTGTATCGTGGGAACATGTCTGAGGTTTGATTCTGGAAGCTTGTGGCCTGGGAACATGACATCGGTTTGCTTTTGGAACCCTGTGGCCTGGGAACATGTCTGAGGTTTTATTCTGGAACCCTGTGGCCTGGGAACCTTACTGAGGTTTGATTATGGAAGCCTGTGGCCTGGAAACATGAGTGAGGTTTGATTCTAGAACCCTGTGGTGTGGGAACATGACTAAAGTTTGATTTTGGAACCCTTTTGCCTGGGAACATGACTGAGCTTTTCCTTTGGAACCCTCTGGCCTGGGAAAATGACTGAGGCTTGATTCTGGAACCCTGTGGCCTGGGAACATGTCTGAGGTTTGATTCTGGAAACTTGTGGCCCGGACACATGACATCGGTTTGATTCCGGAAACCTATGGCCTGGGAATATGACATCAATTTTATTCTGGAACCCTGTGGCCTGGGAACATAACAATGGTTTAATTGTGGAATCCTGTGGCCTGGGAACATGACTGAGGTTTGATTCTGGAACCCTGTGGCCTGGGAACATGACTGAGGTTTGATTCTGGAACCCAGTGGCCTGGAAACATGTCTGAGGTTTGATTCTGGAACCCTGTGGCCTGGGAACCTTACTGAGGTTTGATTCTGGAAGCCTGTGGCCTAGAAACATAAGTGAGGTTTGATTCTAGAACCCTGTGGTGTGGGAACATGACTAAGGTTTGATTTTGGAATCCTTTTGCCTGGGAACATGACTGAGCTTTTACTTTGGACCTCTCTGGCCTGGGAAAATGACTGAGGCTTGATTCTGGAACCCTGTGGCCTGGGAATATGACTGAGGTTTGATTCTGGAAGCTTGTTACCTGGGAACATGACATCGGTTTGGTTCTGGAGCACTGTGGCCTGGGAATATGACATCAATTTGATTGTGGAACGCTGTATCCTGGGAACATGACGGAGGTTTGATTCTGGAATCCTGTGGCCTGGGAACATGACTGAGGTTTAATTCTGGAACCTTGTGACGTGGGAACATGTCTGAGGTTTGATTCTGGAATCCTGTTACCTGGGAACATGTCTGAGGTTTGATTCTGGAAGCTTGTGGCCTGGGAACATGACATCGGTTTGGTTCTGGAACCCTGTGGCCTGGGAATATGACATCAATTTGATTGTGGAACGCTGTATCCTGGGAACATGACGGAGGTTTGATTCTGGAATCCTGTGGCCTGGGAACATGACTGAGGTTTGATTCTGGAACCTTGTATCGTGGGAACATGTCTGAGGTTTGATTCTGGAACCCAGTTACCTGGGAACATGTCTCAGGTTGGATTCTGGAACCCTATTACCTGGGAACATGTCTGTGGTTTGATTCTGGAATCTTGTTACCTGGGAACATGACATCGGTTTGGTTCTGGAACACTGTGGCCTGGGAATATGACATCAATTTGATTGTGGAACGCTGTATCCTGGGAACATGACGGAGGTTTGATTCTGGAATCCTGTGGCCTGGGAACATGACAGAGGTTTGATTCTGGAACCTTTTATCGTGGGAACATGTCTGAGGTTTGATTCTTGAACCCTGTGGCCTGGGAACATGACTGAGGTTTGATTGTGGAACCCAGTGGCCTGGGAACATGTCTGAGATTTGATTCTGGAACCCTGTGGCCTTGGAACCTTACTGAGGTTTGATTTTGGAAGCCTGTGGCCTGGAAACTTGAGTGACGTTTGATTCTACAACCCTGTGGTGTGGGAACATGACTAAGGTTTGATTTTGGAACCCTTTTGCCTGGGAACATGACTGAGCATTTACTTTGGAACCCTCTGGCCTGGGAAAATGACTGAGGCTTGATTCTGGAACCCTGTGGCCTGGGAATATGACTGAGGTTTGATTCTGGAACCCTGTTACCTGGGAACATGTCTGAGGTTTGATTCTGGAAGCTTGTATCGTGGGAACATGTCTGAGGTTTGATTCTGGAACCCTGTTACCTGGGAACATGTCTGAGGTTTGATTCTGGAACCCTGTTACCTGGGAACATGTCTGAGCTTTTATTCTGGACGCTTGTGGCCTGGGAACATGACATGGGTTTGGTTCTGGAACACTGTGGCCTGGGAATATGACATCAATTTGATTGTGGAACGCTGTATCCTGGGAACATGACGGAGGTTTGATACTGGAATCCTGTGGCCTGGGAACATGACTGAGGTTTGATTCTGGAACCCTGTTACCTGTGAACATGTCTGAGGTTTGATTCTGGAACCTTGTGACGTGGGAGCATGTCTGAGGTTTGATTCTGGAACCCTATTACCTGGGAACATGTCTGTGGTTTGATTCTGGAATCTTGTTACCTGGGAACATGACATCGGTTTGGTTCTGGAACCCTGTGGCCTGGGAATATGACATCAATTTGATTGTGGAACGCTGTATCCTGGGAACATGACAGAGGTTTGATTCTGGAATCCTGTGGCCTGGGAACATGACTGAGGTTTATTCTGGAACCTTGTGACGTGGGAACATGTCTGAGGTTTGATTCTGGAACCCTGTTACCTGGGAACATGTCTGAAGTTTGATTCTAGAAGCTTGTGGCCTGGGAACATGACATCGGTTTGCTTCTGGAACCCTGTGGCCTGGGAATATGACATCAATTTGATTGTGGAACGCTGTATCCTGGGAACATGACTGAGGTTTGATTCTGGAACCTTGTATCGTGGGAACATGTCTGAGGTTTGATTCTGGAACCCTGTGGCCTGGGAACATGATTGAGTTTTGATTCTGGAACCCAGAGTCCTGGGAAAAGGTCTGAGGTTTGATTCTGGAACCCTGTGGCCTGGGAACCTTACTGAGGTTTGATTCTGGAAGCCTGTGGCCTGGAAACATGAGTGACGTTTGATTCTACAACCCTGTGGTGTGGGAACATGACTAAGGTTTGATTTTGGAACCCATTTGCCTGGGAACATGACTGAGCTTTTACTTTGGACCCCTCTGACCTGGGAAAATGACTGAGGCTTGATTCTGGAACCCTGTTACCTGGGAACATGTCTGAGGTTTGATTCTGGAACCCTGTTACCTGGGAACATGTCTGAGGTTTGATTCTGGAAGCTTTTTACCTGGGAACATGACATCGGTGTCTTTCTGGAACACTGTGGCCTGGGAATATGACATCAATTTGATTGTGGAACGCTGTATCCTGGGAACATGACGGAGGTTTGATTCTGGAATCCTGTGGCCTGGGAACATGACTGAGGTTTAATTCTGGAACCTTGTGACGTGGGAACATGTCTGAGGTTTGATTCTGGAACCCTGTTACCTGGGAACATGTCTGAGGTTTGATTCTGGAAGCTTGTGGCCTGGGAACATGACATCGGTTTGGTTCTGGAACCCTGTGGCCTGGGAATATGACATCAATTTGATTGTGGAACGCTGTATCCTGGGAACATGACGGAGGTTTGATTCTGGAATCCTGTGGCCTGGGAACATGACTGAGGTTTGATTCTGGAACCTTGTATCGTGGGAACATGTCTGAGGTTTGATTCTGGAACCCAGTTACCTGGGAACATGTCTGAGGTTTGATTCTGGAACCCTATTACCTGGGAACATGTCTGTGGTTTGATTCTGGAATCTTGTTACCTGGGAACATGACATCGGTTTGCTTCTGGAACACTGTGGCCTGGGAATATGACATCAATGTGATTGTGGAACGCTGTATCCTGGGAACATGACGGAGGTTTGATTCTGGAATCCTGTGGCCTGGGAACATGACTGAGGTTTATTCTGGAACCTTGTGACGTGGGAACATGTCTGAGGTTTGATTCTGGAACCCTGTTACCTGGGAACATGTCTGAAGTTTGATTCTAGAAGCTTGTGGCCTGGGAACATGACATCGGTTTGGTTCTGGACCCCTGTGGCCTGGGAATATGACATCAATTTGATGGTGGAACGCTGTATCCTGGGAACATGAGGGAGGTTTGATTCTGGAATCCTGTGGCCTGGGAACATGACTGGGGTTTGATTCTGGAACCCTGTTACCTGGGAACATGTCTGAGGTTTGATTCTGGAACCCTGTTACCTGGGAACATGTCTGAAGTTTGATTCTGGAAGCTTGTGCCCTGGGAACATGACATCGGTTTGGTTCTGGAACACTGTGGCCTGGGAATATGACATCAATTTGATTGTGGAACGCTGTATCCTGGGAACATGACGGAGGTTTGATTCTGGAATCCTGTGGCCTGGGAACATGACTGAGGTTTAATTCTGGAACCTTGTGACGTGGGAACATGTCTGAGGTTTGATTCTGGAACCCTGTTACCTGGGAACATGTCTGAGGTTTCATTCTGGAAGCTTGTGGCCTGGGAACATGACATCGGTTTGGTTCTGGAAACCTCTGGCCTGGGAATATGACATCAATTTGATTGTGGAACGCTGTATCCTGGGAACATGACGGAGGTTTCATTCTGGAATCCTGTGGCCTGGGAACATGACTGTGGTTTAATTCTGGAACCTTGTGACGTGGGAACATGTCTGAGGTTTGATTCTGGAACCCAGTTACCTAGGAACATGTCTGAGGTTTGATTCTGGAAACCTGTGGCCTGGGAACATGACTGTGGTTTAATTCTGGAACCTTGTGACGTGGGAACATGTCTGAGGTTTGATTCTGGAACCCAGTTACCTAGGAACATGTCTGAGGTTTGATTCTGGAATCCTGTGGCCTGGTAACATGACTGAGGCTTGATTCTGGAACCCTGTTACCTGGGAACATGACTGAGGTTTGATTCTGGAACCTTGTATCGTGGGAACATGTCTGAGGTTTGATTCTGGAAGCTTGTTACCTGGGAACATGACATCGGTTTGGTTCTGGAACACTGTGGCCTGGGAATATGACATCAATTTGATTGTGGAACGCTGTATCCTGGGAACATGACGGAGGTTTGATTCTGGAATCCTGTGGCCTGGGAACATGACTGAGGTTTAATTCTGGAACCTTGTGACGTGGGAACATGTCTGAGGTTTGATTCTGGAACCCAGTTACCTGGGAACATGTCTGAGGTTTGATTCTGGAACCCTATTACCTGGGAACATGTCTATGGTTTGATTCTGGAACCCTGTTACCTGGGAACGTGTCTGAGGTTTGATTCTGGAAGCTTGTGGCCTGGGAACATGACATCGGTTTGGTTCTGGAACCCTGTGGCCTGGGAATATGACATCAATTTGATTGTGGAACTCTGTATCCTGGGAACATGACGGAGGTTTGATTCTGGAATCCTGTGGCCTGGGAACATGACTGAGGTTTCATTCTGGAACCCTGTTACCTGGGAACATGTCTGAGGTTTGATTCTGGAGCCCTGTTACCTGGGAACATGTCTGAGGTTTGATTCTAGAAGCTTGTGGCCTGGGAACATGACATCGGTTTGGTTCTGGAACCCTGTGGCCTGGGAATATGACATCAATTTGATTGTGGAACGCTGTATCCTGGGAACATGACGGAGGTTTGATTCTGGAATCCTGTGGCCTGGGAACATGACTGAGGTTTAATTCTGGAACCTTGTGACGTGGGAACGTGTCTGAGGTTTGATTCTGGAACCCTGTTACCTGGGAACATGTCTGAGGTTTGATTCTGGAACCCTGTGGCCTGGGAACATGACTGAGTTTTGATTCTGGAACCCTGTGGCCTGGGAACATGTCTGAGGTTTTATTCTGGAACCCTGTGGCCTGGGAACCTTACTGAGGTTTGATTTTGGAAGCCTGTGGCCTGGAAACATGAGTGAGGTTTGATTCTAGAACCCTGTGGTGTGGGAACATGACTAAAGTTTGATTTTGGAACCCTTTTGCCTGGGAACATGACTGAGCTTTTCCTTTGGAACCCTCTGGACTGGGAAAATGACTGAGGCTTGATTCTGGAACCCTGTGGCCTGGGAACATGTCTGAGGTTTGATTCTGGAAACTTGTGGCCCGGACACATGACATCGGTTTGATTCCGGAAACCTATGGCCTGGCAATATGACATCAATTTTATTCTGGAACCCTGTGGCCTGGGAACATAACAATGGTTTGATTCTGGAACCCTGTGGCCTGGGAACATGACTGAGGTTTGATTCTGGAACCCAGTGGCCTGGGAACATGTCTGAGGTTTGATTCTGGAACCCTGTGGCCTGGGAACCTTACTGAGGTTTCATTCTGGAAGCCTGTGGCCTGGAAACATAAGTGAGGTTTGATTCTAGAACCCTGTGGTGTGGGAACATGACTAAGGTTTGATTTTGGAACCCTTTTGCCTGGGAACATGACTGAGCTTTTACTTTGGACCCCTCTGGCCTGGGAAAATGACTGAGGCTTGCTTCTGGAACCCTGTGGCCTGGGAATATGACTGAGGTTTGATTCTGGAAGCTTGTTACCTGGGAACATGACATCGGTTTGGTTCTGGAACACTGTGGCCTGGGAATATGACATCAATTTGATTGTGGAACGCTGTATCCTGGGAACATGACGGAGGTTTGATTCTGGAATCCTGTGGCCTGGGAACATGACTGAGGTTTAATTCTGAAACCTTGTCACGTGGGAACATGTCTGAGGTTTCATTCTGGAACCCTGTTACCTGGGAACTTGTCTGAGGTTTGATTCTGGAAGCTTGTGGCCTGGGAACATGACATCGGTTTGGTTCTGGAACCCTGTGGCCTGGGAATATGACATCAATTTGATTGTGGAACGCTGTATCCTGGGAACATGACGGAGGTTTGATTCTGGAATCCTGTGGCCTGGGAACATGACTGAGGTTTGATTCTGGAACCTTGTATCGTGGGAACATGTCTGAGGTTTGATTCTGGAAGCTTGTTACCTGGGAACATGACATCGGTTTGGTTCTGGAACACTGTGGCCTGGGAATATGACATCAATTTGATTGTGGAACGCTGTATCCTGGGAACATGACGGAGGTTTGATTCTGGAATCCTGTGGCCTGGAAACATGACTGAGGTTTAATTCTGGAACCTTGTGACGTGGGAACATGTCTGAGGTTTGATTCTGGAACCCAGTTACCTGGGAACATGTCTGAGGTTTGATTCTGGAACCCTGTTACCTGGGAACATGTCTGAGGTTTGATTCTGGAACCCTGTTACCTGGGAACTTGTCTGAGGTTTGATTCTTGAAGCTTGTTACCTGGGAACATGACATCGGTTTGGTTCTGTAACACTGTGGCCTGGGAATATGACATCAATTTGATTGTGGAACGCTGTATCCTGGGAACATGACGGAGGTTTGATTCTGGAATCCTGTGGCCTGGGAACATGACTGAGGTTTGATTCTGGAACCTTGTATCGTGGGAACATGTCTGAGGTTTGATTCTGGAACCCAGTTACCTGGGAACATGACTGAGGTTTGATTCTGGAACCCTGTTACCTGGGAACATGTCTGAGGTTTGATTCTGGAACCCTGTTACCTGGGAACATGTCTGAGGTTTGATTTTGGAAGCTTGTGGCCTGGGAACATGACATCGGTTCGGTTTTGGAACCCTGTGGCCTGGGAATATGACATCAATTAGATTGTGGAACGCTGTATCCTGGGAACATGACGGAGGTTTGATTCTGGAATCCTGTGGCCTGGGAACATGACTGAGGTTTGATTCTGGAACCTTGTATCGTGGGAACATGTCTGAGGTTTGATTCTGGAACCCAGTTACCTGGGAACATGACTGAGGTTTGATTCTGGAACCCTGTTACCTGGGAACATGTCTGAGGTTTGATTCTGGAAGCTTGTGGCCTGGGAACATGACATCGGTTTGGTTCTGGAACCCTGTGGCCTGGGAACATGTCTGAGGTTTTATTCTGGAACCCTGTGGCCTGGGAACCTTACTGAGGTTTGATTCTGGAAGCCTGTGGCCTGGAAACATGAGTTAGGTTTGATTCTAGAACCCTGTGGTGTGGGAACATGACTAAAGTTTGATTTTGGAACCCTTTTGCCTGGGAACATGACTGAGCTTTTCCTTTGGAACCCTCTGGCCTGGGAAAATGACTGAGGCTTGATTCTGGAACCCTGTGGCCTGGGAACATGTCTGAGGTTTGATTCTGGAAACTTGTGGCCCGGACACATGACATCGGTTTGATTCCGAAAACCTATGGCCTGGCAATATGACATCAATTTTATTCTGGAACCCTGTGGCCTGGGAACATAACAATGGTTTGATTCTGGAACCCTGTGGCCTGGGAACATGACTGAGGTTTGATTCTGGAACCCAGTGGCCTGGGAACATGTCTGAGGTTTGATTCTGGAACCCTGTGGCCTGGGAACCTTACTGAGGTTTCATTCTGGAAGCCTGTGGCCTGGAAACATAAGTGAGGTTTGATTCTAGAACCCTGTGGTGTGGGAACATGACTAAGGTTTGATTTTGGAACCCTTTTGCCTGGGAACATGACTGAGCTTTTACTTTGGACCCCTCTGGCCTGGGAAAATGACTGAGGCTTGCTTCTGGAACCCTGTGGCCTGGGAATATGACTGAGGTTTGATTCTGGAAGCTTGTTACCTGGGAACATGACATCGGTTTGGTTCTGGAACACTGTGGCCTGGGAATATGACATCAATTTGATTGTGGAACGCTGTATCCTGGGAACATAACGGAGGTTTGATTCTGGAATCCTGTGGCCTGCGAACATGACTGAGGTTTAATTCTGAAACCTTGTCACGTGGGAACATGTCTGAGGTTTGATTCTGGAACCCTGTTACCTGGGAACTTGTCTGAGGTTTCATTCTGGAAGCTTGTGGCCTGGGAACATGACATCGGTTTGGTTCTGGAACCCTGTGGCCTGGGAATATGACATCAATTTGATTGTGGAACGCTGTATCCTGGGAACATGACGGAGGTTTGATTCTGGAATCCTGTGGCCTGGGAACATGACTGAGGTTTGATTCTGGAACCTTGTATCGTGGGAACATGTCTGAGGTTTGATTCTGGAAGCTTGTTACCTGGGAACATGACATCGGTTTGGTTCTGGAACACTGTGGCCTGGGAATATGACATCAATTTGATTGTGGAACGCTGTATCCTGGGAACATGACGGAGGTTTGATTCTGGAATCCTGTGGCCTGGTAACATGACTGAGGTTTAATTCTGGAACCTTGTGACGTGGGAACATGTCTGAGGTTTGATTCTGGAACCCAGTTACCTGGAAACATGTCTGAGGTTTGATTCTGGAACCCTGTTACCTGGGAACATGTCTGAGGTTTGATTCTGGAACCCTGTTACCTGGGAACTTGTCTGAGGTTTGATTCTTGAAGCTTGTTACCTGGGAACATGACATCGGTTTTGTTCTGTAACACTGTGGCCTGGGAATATGACATCAATTTGATTGTGGAACGCTGTATCCTGGGAACATGACGGAGGTTTGATTCTGGAATCCTGTGGCCTGGGAACATGACTGAGGTTTGATTCTGGAACCTTGTATCGTGGGAACATGTCTGAGGTTTGATTCTGGAACCCAGTTACCTGGGAACATGACTGAGGTTTGATTCTGGAACCCTGTTACCTGGGAACATGTCTGAGGTTTGATTCTGGAACCCTGTTACCTGGGAACATGTCTGAGGTTTGATTTTGGAAGCTTGTGGCCTGGGAACATGACATCAGTTCGGTTTTGGAACCCTGTGGCCTGGGAATATGACATCAATTAGATTGTGGAACGCTGTATCCTGGGAACATGACGGAGGTTTGATTCTGGAATCCTGTGGCCTGGGAACATGACTGAGGTTTGATTCTGGAACCTTGTATCGTGGGAACATGTCTGAGGTTTGATTCTGGAACCCAGTTACCTGCGAACATGACTGAGGTTTGATTCTGGAACCCTGTTACCTGGGAACATGTCTGAGGTTTGATTCTGGAAGCTTGTGGCCTGGGAACATGACATCGGTTTGGTTCTGGAACCCTGTGGCCTGGGAACATGTCTGAGGTTTTATTCTGGAACCCTGTGGCCTGGGAACCTTACTGAGGTTTGATTCTGGAAGCCTGTGGCCTGGAAACATGAGTGAGGTTTGATTCTAGAACCCTGTGGTGTGGGAACATGACTAAAGTTTGATTTTGGAACCCTTTTGCCTGGGAACATGACTGAGCTTTTACTTTGGACCCCTCTGGCCAGGGAAAATGACTGAGGCTTGATTCTGGAACCCTGTGGCCTGGGAACATGTCTGAGGTTTGATTCTGGAAACTTGTGGCCAGGACACATGACATCGGTTTGATTCCGGAAACCTAAGGCCTGGAAATATGACATCAATTTTATTCTGGAACCCTGTGGCCTGGGAACATAACAATGGTTTGATTCTGGAACCCTGTGGCCTGGGAACATGACTGAGGTTTGATTCTGGAACCCTGTGGCCTGGGAACATGACTGAGGTTTGATTCTGGAACCCAGTGGCCTGGGAACTTGTCTGAGGTTTGATTCTGGAACCCTGTGGCCTGGGAACCTTACTGAGGTTTGATTCTGGAAGCCTGTGGCCCGGAAACATAAGTGAGGTTTGATTCTAGAACCCTGTGGTGTGGGAACATGACTAAGGTTTGATTTTGGAACCCTTTTGCCTGGGAACATGACTGAGCTTTTACTTTGGACCCCTCTGGCCTGGGAAAATGACTGAGGCTTGATTCTGGAAGCCTGTGGCCTGGGAATATGACTGAGGTTTGATTCTGGAACCCTGTTACCTGGGAACATGTCTGAGGTTTGATTCTGGAAGCTTGTTACCTGGGAACATGACATCGGTTTGGTTCTGGAACACTGTGGCCTGGGAATATGACATCAATTTGATTGTGGAACGCTGTATCCTGGGAACATGACGGAGGTTTGATTCTGGAATCCTGTGGCCTGGGAACATGACTGAGGTTTAATTCTGGAACCTTGTGACGTGGGAACATGTCTGAGGTTTGATTCTGGAACCCAGTTACCTGGGAACATGTCTGAGGTTTGATTCTGGAACCCTGTTACCTGGGAACATGTCTGCGGTTTGATTCTGGAACCCTGTTACCTAGGAACATGTCTGAGGTTTAATTCTGGAATCTTGTGGCATGGGAACATCACATCGGTTTGGTTCTGGAGCCCTGTGGCCTGGGAATATGACATCAATTTGATTGTGGAACGCTGTATTCTGGGAACATGACGTAGGTTTCATTCTGGAATCCTGTGGCCTGGGAACATGACTGAGGTTTGATTCTGGACCCTTGTATCGTGGGAACATGTGTGAGGTTTGATTCTGGAACGCTGTGGCCTGGGAACATGACTGAGGTTTGATTCTGGAACCCAGTGGCCTGGGAACATATCTGAGGTTTGATTCTGGAACCCTGTGGCCTGGGAACCTTACTGAGGTTTGATTCTGGAAGCCTCTGGCCTGGAATCATGAGTGAGGTTTGATTCTAGAACCCTGTGTTGTGGGAACATGACTAAGGTTTGATTTTGGAACCCTGTTGCCTGGGAACATGACTGAGCTTTTACTTTCGAACCCTCTGGCCTGGGAAAATGACTGAGGCTTGATTCTGGAAGCCTGTGGCCTGGGAATATGACTGAGGTTTGATTCTGGAACCCTGTTACCTGGGAACATGTCTGAGGTTTGATTCTGGAAGCTTGTTACCTGGGAACATGACATCGGTTTGGTTCTGGAACCCTGTGGCCTGGGAATATGACATCAATTTGAATGTGGAACGCTGTATCCTGGGGACATGACGGAGGTTTGATTCTGGAATCCTGTGGCCTGGGAACATGACTGAGGTTTAATTCTGGAACCTTGTGACGTGGGAACATGTCTGAGGTTTGATTCTGGAACCCTGTTACCTGGGAACATGTCTGAGGTTTGCTTCTGGAAGCTTGTGGCCTGGGAAAATGACATCGATTTGGTTCTAGAACCCTGTGGCCTGGGAATATGACATCAATTTGATTGTGGAACGCTGTATCCTGGGAACATGACGGAGGTTTGACTCTGGAATCCTGTGGCCTGCGAACATGACTCAGGTTTGATTCTGGAACCTTGTATCGTGGGAACATGTCTTAGGTTTGATTCTGGAAACCTGTTACCTGGGAACATGTCTGAGGTTTGATTCTGGAACCCTGTTACCTGGGAACGTGTCTGAGGTTTGATTCTGGAAGCTTGTGGCCTGGGAACATGACATCGGTTTGGTTCTGGAACCCTGTGGCCTGGGAATATGACATCAATTTGATTGTGGAACGCTGTATCCTGGGAACATGAAGGAGGTTTGATTCTGGAATCCTGTGGCCTGGGAACATGACTGAGGTTTGATTCTGGAACCCTGTTACCTGGGAACATGTCTGAGGTTTGATTCTGGAGCCGTGTTACCTGGGAACATGTCTGAGGTTTGATTCTGGAACCCTGTTACCTGGGAACATGTCTGAGGTTTGATTCTGGAAGCTTGTGGCCTGGGAACATGACATCGGTTTGGTTCTGGAACCCTGTGGCCTGGGAATATGACATCAATTTGATTGTGGAACGCTGTATCCTGAGAACATGACGGAGGTTTGATTCTGGAATCCTGTGGCCTGGGAACATGACTGAGGTTTAATTCTGGAACCTTGTGACGTGGGAACGTGTCTGAGGTTTGATTCTGGAACCCTGTTACCTGGGAACATGTCTGAGGTTTGCTTCTGGAAGCTTGTGGCCTGGGAACATGACATCGATTTGGTTCTAGAACCCTGTGGCCTGGGAATATGACATCAATTTGATTGTGGAACGCTGTATCCTGGGAACATGACGGAGGTTTGATTCTGGAATCCTGTGGCCTGCGAACATGACTCAGGTTTGATTCTGGAACCTTGTATCGTGGGAACATGTCTTAGGTTTGATTCTGGAAACCTGTTACCTGGGAACATGTCTGAGGTTTGATTCTGGAACCCTGTTACCTGGGAACATGTCTCAGGTTTGATTTTGGAAGCTTGTGGCCTGGGAACATGACATCGGTTTGGTTCTGGAACCCTGTGGCCTGGGAATATGACATCAATTTGATTGTGGAACGCTGTATCCTGGGAACATGACGGAGGTTTGATTCTGGAATCCTGTGGCCTGGGAACATGACTGAGGTTTATTCTGGAACCTTGTGACGTGGGAACATGTCTGAGGTTTGATTCTGGAACCCTGTTACCTGGGAACATGTCTGAAGTTTGATTCTAGAAGCTTGTGGCCTGGGAACATGACATCGGTTTGGTTCTGGAACCCTGTGGCCTGGGAATATGACATCAATTAGATTGTGGAACGCTGTATCCTGGGAACATGACGGAGGTTTGATTCTGGAATCCTGTGGCCTGGGAACATGACTGAGGTTTCATTCTGGAACCTTGTGACGTGGGAACGTGTCTGAGGTTTGATTCTGGAACCCTGTTACCTGGGAACATGTCTGAGGTTTGATTCTGGAAGCTTGTGGCCTGGGAACATGACATCGGTTTGGTTCTAGAACCCTGTGGCCTGGGAACATGTCTGAGGTTTTATTCTGGAACCCTGTGGCCTGGGAACCTTACTGAGGTTTGATTCTGGAAGCCTGTGGCCTGGAAACATGAGTGAGGTTTGATTCTAGATCCCTGTGGTGTGGGAACATGACTAAAGTTTGATTTTGGAACCCTTTTGCCTGGGAACATGACTGAGCTTTTCCTTTGGAACCCTCTGGCCTGGGAAAATGACTGAGGCTTGATTCTGGAACCCTGTGGCCTGGGAACATGTCTGAGGTTTGATTCTGAAAACTTGTGGCCCGGACACATGACATCGGTTTGATTCTGGAAACCTATGGCCTGGGAATATGACATCAATTTTATTCTGGAACCCTGTGGCCTGGGAACATAACAATGGTTTAATTGTGGAATCCTGTGGCCTGGGAACATGACTGAGGTTTGATTCTGGAACCCTGTGGCCTGGGAACATGACTGAGGTTTGATTCTGGAGCCCAGTGGCCTGGGAACATGTCTGAGGTTTGATTCTGGAACCCTGTGGCCTGGGAACCTTACTGAGGTTTGATTCTGGAAGCCTGTGGCCTGGAAACATGAGTGAGGTTTGATTCTAGAACCCTGTGGTGTGGGAACATGACTACGGTTTGATTTTGGAACCTTTTTGCCTGGGAACATGACTGAGCTTTTACTTTGGACCCCTCTGGCCTGGGAAAATGACTGAGGCTTGATTCTGGAACCCTGTGGCCTGGGAATATGACTGAGGTTTGATTCTGGAAGCTTGTTACCTGGGAACATGACATCGGTTTGGTTCTGGAACCCTGTGGCCTGGGAATATGACATCAATTAGATTGTGAAACGCTGTATCCTGGGAACATGACGGAGGTTTGATTCTGCAATCCTGTGGCCTGGGAACATGACTGAGGTTTGATTCTGGAAACTTGTATCGTGGGAACATGTCTGAGGTTTGATTCTGGAACCCAGTTACCTGGGAACATGTCTGAGGTTTGATTCTGGAACCCTATTACCTGGGAACATGTCTGAGGTTTGATTCTGGAACCCTGTTACCTGGGAACATGTCTGCGGTTTGATTCTGGAACCCTGTTACCTAGGAACATGTCTGAGGTTTAATTCTGGAATCTTGTGGCATGGGAACATCACATCGGTTTGGTTCTGGAGCCCTGTGGCCTGGGAATATGACATCAATTTGATTGTGGAACGCTGTATTCTGGGAACATGACGTAGGTTTCATTCTGGAATCCTGTGGCCTGGGAACATGACTGAGGTTTGATTCTGGACCCTTGTATCGTGGGAACATGTGTGAGGTTTGATTCTGGAACGCTGTGGCCTGGGAACATGACTGAGGTTTGATTCTGGAACCCAGTGGCCTGGGAACATATCTGAGGTTTGATTCTGGAACCCTGTGGCCTGGGAACCTTACTGAGGTTTGATTCTGGAAGCCTCTGGCCTGGAATCATGAGTGAGGTTTGATTCTAGAACCCTGTGTTGTGGGAACATGACTAAGGTTTGATTTTGGAACCCTGTTGCCTGGGAACATGACTGAGCTTTTACTTTCGAACCCTCTGGCCTGGGAAAATGACTGAGGCTTGATTCTGGAAGCCTGTGGCCTGGGAATATGACTGAGGTTTGATTCTGGAACCCTGTTACCTGGGAACATGTCTGAGGTTTGATTCTGGAAGCTTGTTACCTGGGAACATGACATCGGTTTGGTTCTGGAACCCTGTGGCCTGGGAATATGACATCAATTTGAATGTGGAACGCTGTATCCTGGGGACATGACGGAGGTTTGATTCTGGAATCCTGTGGCCTGGGAACATGACTGAGGTTTAATTCTGGAACCTTGTGACGTGGGAACATGTCTGAGGTTTGATTCTGGAACCCTGTTACCTGGGAACATGTCTGAGGTTTGCTTCTGGAAGCTTGTGGCCTGGGAAAATGACATCGATTTGGTTCTAGAACCCTGTGGCCTGGGAATATGACATCAATTTGATTGTGGAACGCTGTATCCTGGGAACATGACGGAGGTTTGACTCTGGAATCCTGTGGCCTGCGAACATGACTCAGGTTTGATTCTGGAACCTTGTATCGTGGGAACATGTCTTAGGTTTGATTCTGGAAACCTGTTACCTGGGAACATGTCTGAGGTTTGATTCTGGAACCCTGTTACCTGGGAACGTGTCTGAGGTTTGATTCTGGAAGCTTGTGGCCTGGGAACATGACATCGGTTTGGTTCTGGAACCCTGTGGCCTGGGAATATGACATCAATTTGATTGTGGAACGCTGTATCCTGGGAACATGAAGGAGGTTTGATTCTGGAATCCTGTGGCCTGGGAACATGACTGAGGTTTGATTCTGGAACCCTGTTACCTGGGAACATGTCTGAGGTTTGATTCTGGAGCCCTGTTACCTGGGAACATGTCTGAGGTTTGATTCTGGAACCCTGTTACCTGGGAACATGTCTGAGGTTTGATTCTGGAAGCTTGTGGCCTGGGAACATGACATCGGTTTGGTTCTGGAACCCTGTGGCCTGGGAATATGACATCAATTTGATTGTGGAACGCTGTATCCTGGGAACATGACGGAGGTTGGATTCTGGAATCCTGTGGCCTGCGAACATGACTCAGGTTTGATTCTGGAACCTTGTATCGTGGGAACATGTCTTAGGTTTGATTCTGGAAACCTGTTACCTGGGAACATGTCTGAGGTTTGATTCTGGAACCCTGTTACCTGGGAACATGTCTCAGGTTTGATTTTGGAAGCTTGTGGCCTGGGAACATGACATCGGTTTGGTTCTGGAACCCTGTGGCCTGGGAATATGACATCAATTTGATTGTGGAACGCTGTATCCTGGGAACATGACGGAGGTTTGATTCTGGAATCCTGTGGCCTGGGAACATGACTGAGGTTTATTCTGGAACCTTGTGACGTGGGAACATGTCTGAGGTTTGATTCTGGAACCCTGTTACCTGGGAACATGTCTGAAGTTTGATTCTAGAAGCTTGTGGCCTGGGAACATGACATCGGTTTGGTTCTGGAACCCTGTGGCCTGGGAATATGACATCAATTTGATTGTGGAACGCTGTATCCTGGGAACATGACGGAGGTTTGATTCTGGAATCCTGTGGCCTGGGAACATGACTGAGGTTTAATTCTGGAACCTTGTGACGTGGGAACGTGTCTGAGGTTTGATTCTGGAACCCTGTTACCTGGGAACATGTCTGAGGTTTGCTTCTGGAAGCTTGTGGCCTGGGAACATGACATCGGTTTGGTTCCAGAACCCTGTGGCCTGGGAACATGTCTGAGGTTTTATTCTGGAACCCTGTGGCCTGGGAACATGTCTGAGGTTTGATTCTGAAAACTTGTGGCCCGGACACATGACATCGGTTTGATTCTGGAAACCTATGGCCTGGGAATATGACATCAATTTTATTCTGGAACCCTGTGGCCTGGGAACATAACAATGGTTTAATTGTGGAATCCTGTGGCCTGGGAACATGACTGAGGTTTGATTCTGGAACCCTGTGGCCTAGGAACATGACTGAGGTTTCATTCTGGAACCCAGTGGCCTGGGAACATGTCTGAGGTTTGATTCTGGAACCCTGTGGCCTGGGAACCTTACTGAGGTTTGATTCTGGAAGCCTGTGGCCTGGAAACATGAGTGAGGTTTGATTCTAGAACCCTGTGGTGTGGGAACATGACTACGGTTTGATTTTGGAACCTTTTTGCCTGGGAACATGACTGCGCTTTTACTTTGGACCCCTCTGGCCTGGGAAAATGACTGAGGCTTGATTCTGGAACCCTGTGGCCTGGGAATATGACTGAGGTTTGATTCTGGAAGCTTGTTACCTGGGAACATGACATCGGTTTGGTTCTGGAACCCTGTGGCCTGGGAATATGACATCAATTAGATTGTGAAACGCTGTATCCTGGGAACATGACGGAGGTTTGATTCTGCAATCCTGTGGCCTGGGAACATGACTGAGGTTTGATTCTGGAAACTTGTATCGTGGGAACATGTCTGAGGTTTGATTCTGGAACCCAGTTACCTGGGAACATGTCTGAGGTTTGATTCTGGAACCCTATTACCTGGGAACATGTCTGAGGTTTGATTCTGGAAGCTTGTTACCTGGGAAGATGACAGCGGTTTGGTTCTGGAACACTGTGGCCTGGGAATATGACATCAATTTGATTGTGGAACGCTGTATCCTGGGGACATGACAGAGGTTTGATTCTGGAACCCTCCGGCCTGGGAATATGACTGAGGTTTGATTGTGAAACACTTTGTCCCGGGATCATGACTGTGGTTTGATTCTGGAACCCTGTGCCCTGGGAACATGACTGAGCCTTGACTATGGAACCTGTGGCCTGGGAATATGACATCGGTTTGGTTGTGGAACGCTGTGCCCTGGGAACATGACTGAGGTTTAATTCTGGAACCTTGTGTGGTGGGAACATATCTGAGGTTTGATTCTGGAACCCTGTTACCTGGGAACATGTCTGAGGTTTGATTCTGGAAGCTTGTGGCCTGAGAACATGACATCGGTTAGGTTCTGGAACCCTGTGGCCTGGGAATATGACATCAATTTTATTGTGGAACGCTATATCCTGGGAACTTGACGGAGGTTTGATTCTGGAATCCTGTGCCCTGGGAACATGACGGAGGTTTGATTCTGGAACCCTGTTACCTGGGAACATGTCTGAAGTTTGATTCAGGAAACTTGTGGCCTGGGAATATGACATCGGTTTGGTTGTAGAACCCTGTGCCCTGGGAACGTGACTGAGCCTTGACTGTGGAATGCTGTGGCCTGGGAATATGATATCGGTTTGGTTGTAGAACCCTTTGCCTTGGGAACATGACTGAGGTTTAATTCTGGAACCTTTGTCGTGGGAACATGTCTGAGGTTTGTTTCTGGAAACCTGTTACCTGGAACATGTCTGAGGTTTGATTCTGGAAACTTGTGGCCTGGGAACATGACATCGGTGTGGTTCTGGAACCCAGTGGCCTGGGAAGATAACATCAATTTGATTGTGGAACCCTGTGGCCTGGGAACATGACATCGGTTTGGTTGTGGAACCCTGTGCCCTGGGAACATGACTAAGGTTTAATTCTGGAAACTTGTGTCGTGGGAACATGTCTGAGGTTTGATTCTGGAACCCTGTTACCTAGGAACATGTCTGAGGTTTAATTCTGGAATCTTGTGGCATGGGAACATCACATCGGTTTGGTTCTGGAGCCCTGTGGCCTGGGAATATGACATCAATTTGATTGTGGAACGCTGTATCCTGGGAACATGACGGAGGTTTGATTCTGGAATCCTGTGGCCTGGGAACATGACTGAGGTTTGATTCTGGAACCTTGTATCGTGGGAACATGTCTGAGGTTTGATTCTGGAACCCAGTTACCTGGGAACATGTCTGAGGTTTGATTCTGGAACCCTATTACCTGGGAACATGTCTGTGGTTTGATTCTGGAATCTTGTTACCTGGGAACATGACATCGGTTTGGTTCTGGAACACTGTGGCCTGGGAATATGACATCAATTTGATTGTGGAACGCTGTATCCTGGGAACATGACGGAGGTTTGATTCTGGAATCCTGTGGCCTGGGAACATGACTGAGGTTTGATTCTGGAACCTTGTATCGTGGGAACATGTCTGAGGTTTGATTCTTGAACCCTGTGGCCTGGGAACATGACTGAGCCTTGACTGTGGAATGCTGTGGCCTGGGAATATGATATCGGTTTGGTTGTAGAACCCTTTGCCTTGGGAACATGACTGAGGTTTAATTCTGGAACCTTTGTCGTGGGAACATGTCTGAGGTTTGTTTCTGGAAACCTGTTACCTGGAACATGTCTGAGGTTTGATTCTGGAAACTTGTGGCCTGGGAACATGACATCGGTGTGGTTCTGGAACCCAGTGGCCTGGGAAGATAACATCAATTTGATTGTGGAACCCTGTGGCCTGGGAACATGACATCGGTTTGGTTGTGGAACCCTGTGCCCTGGGAACATGACTAAGGTTTAATTCTGGAAACTTGTGTCGTGGGAACATGTCTGAGGTTTGATTCTGGAACCCTGTTACCTAGGAACATGTCTGAGGTTTAATTCTGGAATCTTGTGGCATGGGAACATCACATCGGTTTGGTTCTGGAGCCCTGTGGCCTGGGAATATGACATCAATTTGATTGTGGAACGCTGTATCCTGGGAACATGACGGAGGTTTGATTCTGGAATCCTGTGGCCTGGGAACATGACTGAGGTTTGATTCTGGAACCTTGTATCGTGGGAACATGTCTGAGGTTTGATTCTGGAACCCAGTTACCTGGGAACATGTCTGAGGTTTGATTCTGGAACCCTATTACCTGGGAACATGTCTGTGGTTTGATTCTGGAATCTTGTTACCTGGGAACATGACATCGGTTTGGTTCTGGAACACTGTGGCCTGGGAATATGACATCAATTTGATTGTGGAACGCTGTATCCTGGGAACATGACGGAGGTTTGATTCTGGAATCCTGTGGCCTGGGAACATGACTGAGGTTTGATTCTGGAACCTTGTATCGTGGGAACATGTCTGAGGTTTGATTCTTGAACCCTGTGGCCTGGGAACATGACTGAGGTTTGATTGTGGAACCCAGTGGCCTGGGAACATGTCTGAGATTTTATTCTGGAACCCTGTGGCCTTGGAACCTTACTGAGGTTTGATTTTGGAAGCCTGTGGCCTGGAAACTTGAGTGACGTTAGATTCTACAACCCTGTGGTGTGGTAACATGACTAAGGTTTGATTTTGGAACCCTTTTGCCTGGGAACATGACTGAGCTTTTACTTTGGACCCCTCTGGCCTGGGAAAATGACTGAGGCTTGATTCTGGAACCCTGTGGCCTGGGAATATGACTGAGGTTTGATTCTGGAACCCTGTTACCTGGGAACATGTCTGAGGTTTGATTCTGGAAGCTTGTATCGTGGGAACATGTCTGAGGTTTGATTCTGGAACCCTGTTACCTGGGAACATGTCTGAGGTTTGATTCTGGAACCCTGTTACCTGGGAACATGTCTGAGCTTTGATTCTGGACGCTTGTGGTCTGGGAACATGACATCGGTTTGGTTCTGGAACACTGTGGCCTGGGAATATGACATCAATTTGATTGTGGAACGCTGTATCCTGGGAACATGACGGAGGTTTGATACTGGAATCCTGTGGCCTGGGAACATGACTGAGGTTTGATTCTGGAACCTTGTATCATGGGAACATGTCTGAGGTTAGATTCTGGAACCCAGTTACCAGGGAATATGTCTGAGGTTTGATTCTGGAACCCTGTTACCTGGGAACATGTCTGTGGTTTGATTCTGGAATCTTGTTACTTGGGAACATGACATCGGTTTGGTTCTGGAACCCTGTGGCCTGGGAATATGACATCAATTTGATTGTGGAACGCTGTATCCTGGGAACATGACGGAGGTTTGATTCTGGAATCCTGTGGCCTGGGAACATGACTGAGGTTTAATTCTGGAACCTTGTGACTTGAGAAAATGTCTGAGGTTTGATTCTGGAACCCTGTTACTTGGGAACATGTCTGAGGTTTGATTTTGGAAGCTTGTGGCCTGGGAACATGACATCGGTTTGGTTTTGGAACCCTGTGGCCTGGGAATATGACATCAATTTGATTGTGGAACGCTGTATCCTGGGAACATGACGGAGGTTTGATTCTGGAATCCTGTGGCCTGGGAATATGACTGAGGTTTGATTCTGGAACCTTGTATCGTGGGAACATGTCTGAGGTTTGATTCTGGAACCCAGTTACCTGGGAACATGTCTAAGGTTTGATTCTGGAACCCTATTACCTGGGAACATGTCTGAGGTTTGATTCTGGAACCCTGTTACCTGGGAACGTGTCTGAGGTTTGATTCTGGAAGCTTGTGGCCTGGGAACATGACATCGGTTTGGTTCTGGAACCCTGTGGCCTGGGAATATGCCATCAATTTGATTGTGGAACGCTGTATCCTGGGAACATGACGGAGGTTTGATTCTGGAATCCTGTGGCCTGGGAACATGACTGAGGTTTGATTCTGGAACCCTGTTACCTGGGAACATGTCTGAGGTTTGATTCTGGAGCCCTGTTACCTGGGAACATGTCTGAGGTTTGATTCTGGAACCCTGTTACCTGGGAACATGTCTGAGGTTTGATTCTGGAAGCTTGTGGCCTGGGAACATGACATCAGTTTGGTTCTGGAACCCTGTGGCCTGGGAATATGACATCAATTTGATTGTGGAACGCTGTATCCTGGGAACATGACGGAGGTTTGATTCTGGAATCCTGTGGCCTGGGAACATGACTGAGGTTTAATTCTGGAACCTTGTGACGTGGGAACGTGTCTGAAGTTTGATTCTGGAACCCTGTTACCTGGGAACATGTCTGAGGTTTGATTCTGGAACCCTGTGGCCTGGGAACATGACTGAGTTTTTATTCTGGAACCCTGTGGCCTGGGAACATGTCTGAGGTTTTATTCTGGAACCCTGTGGCCTGGGAACCTTACTGAGGTTTGATTCTGGAAGCCTGTGGCCTGGAAACATGAGTGAGGTTTGATTCTAGAACCCTGTGGTGTGGGAACATGACTAAAGTTTGATTTTGGAACCCTTTTGCCTGGGAACATGACTGAGCTTTTCCTTTGGAACCCTCTGGCCTGGGAAAATGACTGAGGCTTGATTCTGGAACCCTGTGGCCTGGGAACATGTCTGAGGTTTGATTCTGGAAACTTGTGGCGAGGACACATGACATCGGTTTGATTCCGGAAACCTATGGCCTGGCAATATGACATCAATTTTATTCTGGAACCCTGTGGCCTGGAAACATAACAATGGTTTGATTCTGGAACCCTGTGGCCTGGGAACATGACTGAGGTTTGATTCTGGAACCCAGTGGCCTGGGAACATGTCTGAGGTTTGATTCTGGAACCCTGCGGCCTGGGAACCTTACTGAGGTTTGATTCTGGAAGCCTGTGGCCTGGAAACATAACCCTGTGGCCTGGGAACATGACTGAGGTTTGATTCTGGAACCCTGTTACCTGGGAACATGTCTGAGGTTTGATTCTGGAACCCTGTTAGCTGGGAACATGTCTGAGGTTTGATTCTGGAAGCTTGTGGCCTGGGAACATGACATCGGTTTGGTTCTGGAACCCTGTGGCCTGGGAATATGACATCAATTTGATTGTGGAACGCTGTATCCTGGGAACATGACGGAGGTTTGATTCTGGAATCCTGTGGCCTGGGAACATGACTGAGGTTTGATTCTGGAACCCTGTTACCTGGGAACATGTCTGAGGTTTGATTCTGGAGCCCTGTTACCTGGGAACATGTCTGAGGTTTGATTCTGGAACCCTGTTACATGGGAACATGTCTGAGGTTTGATTCTGGAAGCTTGTGGCCTGGGAACATGACATCGGTTTGGTTCTGGAACCCTGTGGCCTGGGAACATGTCTGAGGTTTTATTCTGGAACCCTGTGGCCTGGGAACCTTACTGAGGTTTGATTCTGGAAGCCTGTGGCCTGGAAACATGAGTGAGGTTTGATTCTAGAACCCTGTGGTGTGGGAACATGACTAAAGTTTGATTTTGGAACCCTTTTGCCTGGGAACATGACTGAGCTTTTCCTTTGGAACCCTCTGGCCTGGGAAAATGACTGAGGCTTGATTCTGGAACCCTGTGGCCTGGGAACATGTCTGAGGTTTGATTCTGGAAACTTGTGGCGAGGACACATGACATCGGTTTGATTCCGGAAACCTATGGCCTGGGAATATGACATCAATTTTATTCTGGAACCCTGTGGCCTGGGAACATAACAATGGTTTAATTGTGGAATCCTGTGGCCTGGGAACATGACTGAGGTTTGATTCTGGAACCCTGTGGCCTGGGAACATGACTGAGGTTTGATTCTGGAACCCAGTGGCCTGGGAACATGTCTGAGGTTTGATTCTGGAACCCTGTGGCCTGGGAACCTTACTGAGGTTTGATTCTGGAAGCCTGTGGCCTGGAAATATAACCCTGTGGCCTGGGAACATGACTGAGGTTTGATTCTGGAACCCTGTTACCTGGGAACATGTCTGAGGTTTGATTCTGGAACCCTGTTAGCTGGGAACATGTCTGAGGTTTGATTCTGGAAGCTTGTTGCCTGGGAACATGACATCGGTTTGGTTCTGGAACCCTGTGGCCTGGGAATATGACATCAATTTGATTGTGGAACGCTGTATCCTGGGAACATGACGGAGGTTTGATTCTGGAATCCTGTGGCCTGGGAACATGACTGAGGTTTGATTCTGGAACCCTGTTACCTGGGAACATGTCTGAGGTTTGATTCTGGAGCCCTGTTACCTGGGAACATGTCTGATGTTTGATTCTGGAACCCTGTTACATGGGAACATGTCTGAGGTTTGATTCTGGAAGCTTGTGGCCTGGGAACATGACATCGGTTTGGTTCTGGAACCCTGTGGCCTGGGAATATGACATCAATTTGATTGTGGAACGCTGTATCCTGGGAACATGACGGAGGTTTGATTCTGGAATCCTGTGGCCTGGGAACATGACTGAGGTTTAATTCTGGAACCTTGTGACGTGGGAACGTGTCTGAGGTTTGATTCTGGAACCCTGTTACCTGGGAACATGTCTGAGGTTTGATTCTGGAAGCTTGTGGCCTGGGAACATGACATCGGTTTGGTTCTGGAACCCTGTGGCCTGGGAACATGTCTGAGTTTTTATTCTGGAACCCTGTGGCCTGGGAACCTTACTGAGGTTTGATTCTGGAAGCCTGTGGCCTGGAAACATGAGTGAGGTTTGATTCTAGAACCCTGTGGTGTGGGAACATGACTAAAGTTTGATTTTGGAACCCTTTTGCCTGGGAACATGACTGAGCTTTTCCTTTGGAACCCTCTGGCCTGGGAAAATGACTGAGGCTTGATTCTGGAACCCTGTGGCCTGGGAACATGTCTGAGGTTTGATTCTGGAAACTTGTGGCCAGGACACATGACATCGGTTTGATTCCGGAAACCTATGGCCTGGGAATATGACATCAATTTTATTCTGGAACCCTGTGGCCTGGGAACATAACAATGGTTTAATTGTGGAATCCTGTGGCCTGGGAACATGACTGAGGTTTGATTCTGGAACCTTGTATCGTGGGAACATATCTGAGGTTTGATTCTGGAACCCAGTTACCTGGGAACATGACTGAGGTTTGATTCTGGAACCCTGTTACCTGGGAACATGTCTGAGGTTTGATTCTGGAACCCTGTTACCTGGGAACATGTCTGAGGTTTGATTTTGGAAGCTTGTGGCCTGGGAACATGACATCGGTTCGGTTTTGGAACCCTGTGGCCTGGGAATATGACATCAATTAGATTGTGGAACGCTGTATCCTGGGAACATGACGGAGGTTTGATTCTGGAATCCTGTGGCCTGGGAACATGACTGAGGTTTGATTCTGGAACCTTGTATCGTGGGAACATGTCTGAGGTTTGATTCTAGAACCCATTTACCTGGGAACATGACTGAGATTTGATTCTGGAACCCTGTTACCTGGGAATATGTCTGAGGTTTGATTCTGGAAGCTTGTGGCCTGGGAACATGACATCGGTTTGGTTCTGGAACCCTGTGGCCTGGGAACATGTCTGAGGTTTTATTCTGGAACCCTGTGGCCTGGGAACCTTACTGAGGTTTGATTCTGGAAGCCTGTGGCCTGGAAACATGAGTGAGGTTTGATTCTAGAACCCTGTGGTGTGGGAACATGACTAAAGTTTGATTTTGGAACCCTTTTGCCTGGGAACATGACTGAGCTTTTACTTTGGAACCCTCTGGCCTGGGAAAATGACTGAGGCTTGATTCTGGAACCCTGTGGCCTGGGAACATGTCTGAGGTTTGATTCTGGAAACTTGTGGCCAGGACACATGACATCGGTTTGATTCCGGAAACCTATGGCCTGGGAATATGACATCAATTTTATTCTGGAACCCTGTGGCCTGGGAACATAACAATGGTTTAATTGTGGAATCCTGTGGTCTGGGAACATGACTGAGGTTTGATTCTGGAACCCTGTGGCCTGGGAACATGACTGAGGTTTGATTCTGGAACCCAGTGGCCTGGGAACATGTCTGAGGTTTGATTCTGGAACCCTGTGGCCTGGGAACCTTACTGAGGTTTGATTCTGGAAGCCTGTGGCCTGGAAACATAAGTGAGGTTTGATTCTAGAACCCTGTGGTGTGGGAACATGACTAAGGTTTGATTTTGGAACCCTTTTGCCTGGGAACATGACTGAGCTTTTACTTTGGACCCCTCTGGCCTGGGAAAATGACTGAGGCTTGATTCTGGAAGCCTGTGGCCTGGGAATATGACTGAGGTTTGATTCTGGAACCCTGTTACCTAGGAACATGTCTGAGGTTTAATTCTGCAATCTTGTGGCATGGGAACATCACATCGGTTTGGTTCTGGAGCCCTGTGGCCTGGGAATATGACATCAATTTGTTTGTGGAACGCTGTATTCTGGGAACATGACGTAGGTTTCATTCTGGAATCCTGTGGCCTGGGAACATGACTGAGGTTTGATTCTGGACCCTTGTATCGTGGGAACATGTGTGAGGTTTGATTCTGGAACGCTGTGGCCTGGGAACATGACTGAGGTTTGATTCTGGAACCCAGTGGCCTGGGAACATATCTGAGGTTTGATTCTGGAACCCTGTGGCCTGGGAACCTTACTGAGGTTTGATTCTGGAAGCTTCTGGCCTGGAATCATGAGTGAGGTTTGATTCTAGAACCCTGTGTTGTGGGAACATGACTAAGGTTTGATTTTGGAACCCTGTTGCCTGGGAACATGACTGAGCTTTTACTTTCGAACCCTCTGGCCTGGGAAAATGACTGAGGCTTGATTCTGGAAGCCTGTGGCCTGGGAATATGACTGAGGTTTGATTCTGGAACCCTGTTACCTGGGAACATGTCTAAGGTTTGATTCTGGAAGCTTGTTACCTGGGAACATGACATCGGTTTGGTTCTGGAACCCTGTGGCCTGGGAATATGACATCAATTTGAATGTGGAACGCTGTATCCTGGGGACATGACGGAGGTTTGATTCTGGAATCCTGTGGCCTGGGAACATGACTGAGGTTTAATTCTGGAACCTTGTGACGTGGGAACATGTCTGAGGTTTGATTCTGGAACCCTGTTACCTGGGAACATGTCTGAGGTTTGCTTCTGGAAGCTTGTGGCCTGGGAAAATGACATCGATTTGGTTCTAGAACCCTGTGGCCTGGGAATATGACATCAATTTGATTGTGGAACGCTGTATCCTGGGAACATGACGGAGGTTTGACTCTGGAATCCTGTGGCCTGCGAACATGACTCAGGTTTGATTCTGGAACCTTGTATCGTGGGAACATGTCTTAGGTTTGATTCTGGAAACCTGTTACCTGGGAACATGTCTGAGGTTTGATTCTGGAACCCTGTTACCTGGGAACGTGTCTGAGGTTTGATTCTGGAAGCTTGTGGCCTGGGAACATGACATCGGTTTGGTTCTGGAACCCTGTGGCCTGGGAATATGACATCAATTTGATTGTGGAACGCTGTATCCTGGGAACATGAAGGAGGTTTGATTCTGGAATCCTGTGGCCTGGGAACATGACTGAGGTTTGATTCTGGAACCCTGTTACCTGGGAACATGTCTGAGGTTTGATTCTGGAGCCCTGTTACCTGGGAACATGTCTGAGGTTTGATTCTGGAACCCTGTTACCTGGGAACATGTCTGAGGTTTGATTCTGGAAGCTTGTGGCCTGGGAACATGACATCGGTTTGGTTCTGGAACCCTGTGGCCTGGGAACATGTCTGAGGTTTTATTCTGGAACCCTGTGGCCTGGGAACCTTACTGAGGTTTGATTCTGGAAGCCTGTGGCCTGGAAACATGAGTGAGGTTTGATTCTAGAACCCTGTGGTGTGGGAACATGACTAAAGTTTGATTTTGGAACCCTTTTGCCTGGGAACATGACTGAGCTTTTCCTTTGGAACCCTCTGGCCTGGGAAAATGACTGAGGCTTGATTCTGGAACCCTGTGGCCTGGGAACATGTCTGAGGTTTGATTCTGGAAACTTGTGGCGAGGACACATGACATCGGTTTGATTCCGGAAACCTATGGCCTGGGAATATGACATCAATTTTTTTCTGGAACCCTGTGGCCTGGGAACATAACAATGGTTTAATTGTGGAATCCTGTGGCCTGGGAACATGACTGAGGTTTGATTCTGGAACCCTGTGGCCTGGGAACATTACTGAGGTTTGATTCTGGAACCCAGTGGCCTGGGAACATGTCTGAGGTTTGATTCTGGAACCCTGTGGCCTGGGAACCTTACTGAGGTTTGATTCTGGAAGCCTGTGGCCTGGAAACATAACCCTGTGGCCTGGGAACATGACTGAGGTTTGATTCTGGAACCCTGTTACCTGGGAACATGTCTGAGGTTTGATTCTGGAACCCTGTTAGCTGGGAACATGTCTGAGGTTTGATTCTGGAAGCTTGTTGCCTGGGAACATGACATCGGTTTGGTTCTGGAACCCTGTGGCCTGGGAATATGACATCAATTTGATTGTGGAACGCTGTATCCTGGGAACATGACGGAGGTTTGATTCTGGAATCCTGTGGCCTGGGAACATGACTGAGGTTTGATTCTGGAACCCTGTTACCTGGGAACATGTCTGAGGTTTGATTCTGGAGCCCTGTTACCTGGGAACATGTCTGAGGTTTGATTCTGGAACCCTGTTACATGGGAACATGTCTGAGGTTTGATTCTGGAAGCTTGTGGCCTGGGAACATGACATCGGTTTGGTTCTGGAACCCTGTGGCCTGGGAATATGACATCAATTTGATTGTGGAACGCTGTATCCTGGGAACATGACGGAGGTTTGATTCTGGAATCCTGTGGCCTGGGAACATGACTGAGGTTTAATTCTGGAACCTTGTGACGTGGGAACGTGTCTGAGGTTTGATTCTGGAACCCTGTTACCTGGGAACATGTCTGAGGTTTGATTCTGGAAGCTTGTGGCCTGGGAACATGACATCGGTTTGGTTCTGGAACCCTGTGGCCTGGGAACATGTCTGAGGTTTTATTCTGGAACCCTGTGGCCTGGGAACCTTACGGAGGTTTGATTCTGGAAGCCTGTGGCCTGGAAACATGAGTGAGGTTTGATTCTAGAACCCTGTGGTGTGGGAACATGACTAAAGTTTGATTTTGGAACCCTTTTGCCTGGGAACATGACTGAGCTTTTCCTTTGGAACCCTCTGGCCTGGGAAAATGACTGAGGCTTGATTCTGGAACCCTGTGGCCTGGGAACATGTCTGAGGTTTGATTCTGGAAACTTGTGGCCAGGACACATGACATCGGTTTGATTCCGGAAACCTATGGCCTGGGAATATGACATCAATTTTATTCTGGAACCCTGTGGCCTGGGAACATAACAATGGTTTAATTGTGGAATCCTGTGGCCTGGGAACATGACTGAGGTTTGATTCTGGAACCTTGTATCGTGGGAACATGTCTGAGGTTTGATTCTGGAACCCAGTTACCTGGGAACATGACTGAGGTTTGATTCTGGAACCCTGTTACCTGGGAACATGTCTGAGGTTTGATTCTGGAACCCTGTTACCTGGGAACATGTCTGAGGTTTGATTTTGGAAGCTTGTGGCCTGGGAACATGACATCGGTTCGGTTTTGGAACCCTGTGGCCTGGGAATATGACATCAATTAGATTGTGGAACGCTGTATCCTGGGAACATGACGGAGGTTTGATTCTGGAATCCTGTGGCCTGGGAACATGACTGAGGTTTGATTCTGGAACCTTGTATCGTGGGAACATGTCTGAGGTTTGATTCTGGAACCCAGTTACCTGGGAACATGACTGAGGTTTCATTCTGGAACCCTGTTACCTGGGAACATGTCTGAGGTTTGATTCTGGAAGCTTGTGGCCTGGGAACATGACATCGGTTTGGTTCTGGAACCCTGTGGCCTGGGAACATGTCTGAGGTTTTATTCTGGAACCCTGTGGCCTGGGAACCTTACTGAGGTTTGATTCTGGAAGCCTGTGGCCTGGAAACATGAGTGAGGTTTGATTCTAGAACCCTGTGGTGTGGGAACATGACTAAAGTTTGATTTTGGAACCCTTTTGCCTGGGAACATGACTGAGCTTTTCCTTTGGAACCCTCTGGCCTGGGAAAATGACTGAGGCTTGATTCTGGAACCCTGTGGCCTGGGAACATGTCTGAGGTTTGATTCTGGAAACTTGTGGCCAGGACACATGACATCGGTTTGATTCCGGAAACCTATGGCCTGGGAATATGACATCAATTTTATTCTGGAACCCTGTGGCCTGGGAACATAACAATGGTTTAATTGTGGAATCCTGTGGTCTGGGAACATGACTGAGGTTTGATTCTGGAACCTTGTATCGTGGGAACATGTCTGAGGTTTGATTCTGGAACCCAGTTACCTGGGAACATGACTGAGGTTTGATTCTGGAACCCTGTTACCTGGGAACATGTCTGAGGTTTGATTCTGGAAGCTTGTGGCCTGGGAACATGACATCGGTTTGGTTCTGGAACCCTGTGGCCTGGGAACATGTCTGAGGTTTTATTCTGGAACCCTGTGGCCTGGGAACCTTACTGAGGTTTGATTCTGGAAGCCTGTGGCCTGGAAACATGAGTGAGGTTTGATTCTAGAACCCTGTGGTGTGGGAACATGACTAAAGTTTGATTTTGGAACCCTTTTGCCTGGGAACATGACTGAGCTTTTACTTTGGAACCCTCTGGCCTGGGAAAATGACTGAGGCTTGATTCTGGAACCCTGTGGCCTGGGAACATGTCTGAGGTTTGATTCTGGAAACTTGTGGCCAGGACACATGACATCGGTTTGATTCCGGAAACCTATGGCCTGGGAATATGACATCAATTTTATTCTGGAACCCTGTGGCCTGGGAACATAACAATGGTTTAATTGTGGAATCCTGTGGTCTGGGAACATGACTGAGGTTTGATTCTGGAACCCTGTGGCCTGGGAACATGACTGAGGTTTGATTCTGGAACCCAGTGGCCTGGGAACATGTCTGAGGTTTGATTCTGGAACCCTGTGGCCTGGGAACCTTACTGAGGTTTGATTCTGGAAGCCTGTGGCCTGGAAACATAAGTGAGGTTTGATTCTAGAACCCTGTGGTGTGGGAACATGACTAAGGTTTGATTTTGGAACCCTTTTGCCTGGGAACATGACTGAGCTTTTACTTTGGACCCCTCTGGCCTGGGAAAATGACTGAGGCTTGATTCTGGAAGCCTGTGGCCTGGGAATATGACTGAGGTTTGATTCTGGAACCCTGTTACCTGGGAACATGTCTGAGGTTTGATTCTGGAAGCTTGTTACCTGGGAACATGACATCGGTTTGGTTCTGGAACACTGTGGCCTGGGAATATGACATCAATTTGATTGTGGAACGCTGTATCCTGGGAACATGACGGAGGTTTGATTCTGGAATCCTGTGGCCTGGGAACATGACTGAGGTTTAATTCTGGAACCTTGTGACGTGGGAACATGTCTGAGGTTTGATTCTGGAACCCAGTTACCTGGGAACATGTCTGAGGTTTGATTCTGGAACCCTGTTACCTGGGAACATGTCTGCGGTTTGATTCTGGAACCCTGTTACCTAGGAACATGTCTGAGGTTTAATTCTGCAATCTTGTGGCATGGGAACATCACATCGGTTTGGTTCTGGAGCCCTGTGGCCTGGGAATATGACATCAATTTGATTGTGGAACGCTGTATTCTGGGAACATGACGTAGGTTTCATTCTGGAATCCTGTGGCCTGGGAACATGACTGAGGTTTGATGCTGGACCCTTGTATCGTGGGAACATGTGTGAGGTTTGATTCTGGAACGCTGTGGCCTGGGAACATGACTGAGGTTTGATTCTAGAACCCAGTGGCCTGGGAACATATCTGAGGTTTGATTCTGGAACCCTGTGGCCTGGGAACCTTACTGAGGTTTGATTCTGGAAGCCTCTGGCCTGGAATCATGAGTGAGGTTTGATTCTAGAACCCTGTGTTGTGGGAACATGACTAAGGTTTGATTTTGGAACCCTGTTGCCTGGGAACATGACTGAGCTTTTACTTTCGAACCCTCTGGCCTGGGAAAATGACTGAGGCTTGATTCTGGAAGCCTGTGGCCTGGGAATATGACTGAGGTTTGATTCTGGAACCCTGTTACCTGGGAACATGTCTGAGGTTTGATTCTGGAAGCTTGTTACCTGGGAACATGACATCGGTTTGGTTCTGGAACCCTGTGGCCTGGGAATATGACATCAATTTGAATGTGGAACGCTGTATCCTGGGGACATGACGGAGGTTTGATTCTGGAATCCTGTGGCCTGGGAACATGACTGAGGTTTAATTCTGGAACCTTGTGACGTGGGAACATGTCTGAGGTTTGATTTTGGAACCCTGTTACCTGGGAACATGTCTGAGGTTTGCTTCTGGAAGCTTGTGGCCTGGGAAAATGACATCGATTTGGTTCTAGAACCCTGTGGCCTGGGAATATGACATCAATTTGATTGTGGAACGCTGTATCCTGGGAACATGACGGAGGTTTGACTCTGGAATCCTGTGGCCTGCGAACATGACTCAGGTTTGATTCTGGAACCTTGTATCGTGGGAACATGTCTTAGGTTTGATTCTGGAAACCTGTTACCTGGGAACATGTCTGAGGTTTGATTCTGGAACCCTGTTACCTGGGAACGTGTCTGAGGTTTGATTCTGGAAGCTTGTGGCCTGGGAACATGACATCGGTTTGGTTCTGGAACCCTGTGGCCTGGGAATATGACATCAATTTGATTGTGGAACGCTGTATCCTGGGAACATGAAGGAGGTTTGATTCTGGAATCCTGTGGCCTGGGAACATGACTGAGGTTTGATTCTGGAACCCTGTTACCTGGGAACATGTCTGAGGTTTGATTCTGGAGCCCTGTTACCTGGGAACATGTCTGAGGTTTGATTCTGGAACCCTGTTACCTGGGAACATGTCTGAGGTTTGATTCTGGAAGCTTGTGGCCTGGGAACATGACATCGGTTTGGTTCTGGAACCCTGTGGCCTGGGAACATGTCTGAGGTTTTATTCTGGAACCCTGTGGCCTGGGAACCTTACTGAGGTTTGATTCTGGAAGCCTGTGGCCTGGAAACATGTGTGAGGTTTGATTCTAGAACCCTGTGGTGTGGGAACATGACTAAAGTTTGATTTTGGAACCCTTTTGCCTGGGAACATGACTGAGCTTTTTCTTTGGAACCCTCTGGCCTGGGAAAATGACTGAGGCTTGATTCTGGAACCCTGTGGCCTGGGAACATGTCTGAGGTTTGATTCTGGAAACTTGTGGCGAGGACACATGACATCGGTTTGATTCCGGAAACCTATGGCCTGGGAATATGACATCAATTTTTTTCTGGAACCCTGTGGCCTGGGAACATAACAATGGTTTAATTGTGGAATCCTGTGGCCTGGGAACATGACTGAGGTTTGATTCTGGAACCCTGTGGCCTGGGAACATGACTGAGGTTTGATTCTGGAACCCAGTGGCCTGGGAACATGTCTGAGGTTTGATTCTGGAACCCTGTGGCCTGGGAACCTTACTGAGGTTTGATTCTGGAAGCCTGTGGCCTGGAAACATAACCCTGTGGCCTGGGAACATGACTGAGGTTTGATTCTGGAACCCTGTTACCTGGGAACATGTCTGAGGTTTGATTCTGGAACCCTGTTAGCTGGGAACATGTCTGAGGTTTGATTCTGGAAGCTTGTTGCCTGGGAACATGACATCGGTTTGGTTCTGGAACCCTGTGGCCTGGGAATATGACATCAATTTGATTGTGGAACGCTGTATCCTGGGAACATGACGGAGGTTTGATTCTGGAATCCTGTGGCCTGGGAACATGACTGAGGTTTGATTCTGGAACCCTGTTACCTGGGAACATGTCTGAGGTTTGATTCTGGAGCCCTGTTACCTGGGAACATGTCTGAGGTTTGATTCTGGAACCCTGTTACATGGGAACATGTCTGAGGTTTGATTCTGGAAGCTTGTGGCCTGGGAACATGACATCGGTTTGGTTCTGGAACCCTGTGGCCTGGGAATATGACATCAATTTGATTGTGGAACGCTGTATCCTGGGAACATGACGGAGGTTTGATTCTGGAATCCTGTGGCCTGGGAACATGACTGAGGTTTAATTCTGGAACCTTGTGACGTGGGAACGTGTCTGAGGTTTGATTCTGGAACCCTGTTACCTGGGAACATGTCTGAGGTTTGATTCTGGAAGCTTGTGTCCTGGGAACATGACATCGGTTTGGTTCTGGAACCCTGTGGCCTGGGAACATGTCTGAGGTTTTATTCTGGAACCCTGTGGCCTGGGAACCTTACGGAGGTTTGATTCTGGAAGCCTGTGGCCTGGAAACATGAGTGAGGTTTGATTCTAGAACCCTGTGGTGTGGGAACATGACTAAAGTTTGATTTTGGAACCCTTTTGCCTGGGAACATGACTGAGCTTTTCCTTTGGAACCCTCTGGCCTGGGAAAATGACTGAGGCTTGATTCTGGAACCCTGTGGCCTGGGAACATGTCTGAGGTTTGATTCTGGAAACTTGTGGCCAGGACACATGACATCGGTTTGATTCCGGAAACCTATGGCCTGGGAATATGACATCAATTTTATTCTGGAACCCTGTGGCCTGGGAACATAACAATGGTTTAATTGTGGAATCCTGTGGCCTGGGAACATGACTGAGGTTTGATTCTGGAACCTTGTATCGTGGGAACATGTCTGAGGTTTGATTCTGGAACCCAGTTACCTGGGAACATGACTGAGGTTTGATTCTGGAACCCTGTTACCTGGGAACATGTCTGAGGTTTGATTCTGGAACCCTGTTACCTGGGAACATGTCTGAGGTTTGATTTTGGAAGCTTGTGGCCTGGGAACATGACATCGGTTCGGTTTTGGAACCCTGTGGCCTGGGAATATGACATCAATTAGATTGTGGAACGCTGTATCCTGGGAACATGACGGAGGTTTGATTCTGGAATCCTGTGGCCTGGGAACATGACTGAGGTTTGATTCTGGAACCTTGTATCGTGGGAACATGTCTGAGGTTTGATTCTGGAACCCAGTTACCTGGGAACATGACTGAGGTTTGATTCTGGAACCCTGTTACCTGGGAACATGTCTGAGGTTTGATTCTGGAAGCTTGTGGCCTGGGAACATGACATCGGTTTGGTTCTGGAACCCTGTGGCCTGGGAACATGTCTGAGGTTTTATTCTGGAACCCTGTGGCCTGGGAACCTTACTGAGGTTTGATTCTGGAAGCCTGTGGCCTGGAAACATGAGTGAGGTTTGATTCTAGAACCCTGTGGTGTGGGAACATGACTAAAGTTTGATTTTGGAACCCTTTTGCCTGGGAACATGACTGAGCTTTTACTTTGGAACCCTCTGGCCTGGGAAAATGACTGAGGCTTGATTCTGGAACCCTGTGGCCTGGGAACATGTCTGAGGTTTGATTCTGGAAACTTGTGGCCCGGACACATGACATCGGTTTGATTCCGGAAACCTATGGCCTGGGAATATGACATCAATTTTTTTCTGGAACCCTGTGGCCTGGGAACATAACAATGGTTTAATTGTGGAATCCTGTGGTCTGGGAACATGACTGAGGTTTGATTCTGGAACCCTGTGGCCTGGGAACATGACTGAGGTTTGATTCTGGAACCCAGTGGCCTGGGAACATGTCTGAGGTTTGATTCTGGAACCCTGTGGCCTGGGAACCTTACTGAGGTTTGATTCTGGAAGCCTGTGGCCTGGAAACATAAGTGAGGTTTGATTCTAGAACCCTGTGGTGTGGGAACATGACTAAGGTTTGATTTTGGAACCCTTTTGCCTGGGAACATGACTGAGCTTTTACTTTGGACCCCTCTGGCCTGGGAAAATGACTGAGGCTTGATTCTGGAAGCCTGTGGCCTGGGAATATGACTGAGGTTTGATTCTGGAACCCTGTTACCTGGGAACATGTCTGAGGTTTGATTCTGGAAGCTTGTTACCTGGGAACATGACATCGGTTTGGTTCTGGAACACTGTGGCCTGGGAATATGACATCAATTTGATTGTGGAACGCTGTATCCTGGGAACATGACGGAGGTTTGATTCTGGAATCCTGTGGCCTGGGAACATGACTGAGGTTTAATTCTGGAACCTTGTGACGTGGGAACATGTCTGAGGTTTGATTCTGGAACCCAGTTACCTGGGAACATGTCTGAGGTTTGATTCTGGAACCCTGTTACCTGGGAACATGTCTGCGGTTTGATTCTGGAACCCTGTTACCTAGGAACATGTCTGAGGTTTAATTCTGGAATCTTGTGGCATGGGAACATCACATCGGTTTGGTTCTGGAGCCCTGTGGCCTGGGAATATGACATCAATTTGATTGTGGAACGCTGTATTCTGGGAACATGACGTAGGTTTCATTCTGGAATCCTGTGGCCTGGGAACATGACTGAGGTTTGATTCTGCACCCTTGTATCGTGGGAACATGTGTGAGGTTTGATTCTGGAACGCTGTGGCCTGGGAACATGACTGAGGTTTGATTCTGGAACCCAGTGGCCTGGGAACATATCTGAGGTTTGATTCTGGAACCCTGTGGCCTGGGAACCTTACTGAGGTTTGATTCTGGAAGCCTCTGGCCTGGAATCATGAGTGAGGTTTGATTCTAGAACCCTGTGTTGTGGGAACATGACTAAGGTTTCATTTTGGAACCCTGTTGCCTGGGAACATGACTGAGCTTTTACTTTCGAACCCTCTGGCCTGGGAAAATGACTGAGGCTTGATTCTGGAAGCCTGTGGCCTGGGAATATGACTGAGGTTTGATTCTGGAACCCTGTTACCTGGGAACATGTCTGAGGTTTGATTCTGGAAGCTTGTTACCTGGGAACATGACATCGGTTTGGTTCTGGAACCCTGTGGCCTGGGAATATGACATCAATTTGAATGTGGAACGCTGTATCCTGGGGACATGACGGAGGTTTGATTCTGGAATCCTGTGGCCTGGGAACATGACTGAGGTTTAATTCTGGAACCTTGTGACGTGGGAACATGTCTGAGGTTTGATTTTGGAACCCTGTTACCTGGGAACATGTCTGAGGTTTGCTTCTGGAAGCTTGTGGCCTGGGAAAATGACATCGATTTGGTTCTAGAACCCTGTGGCCTGGGAATATGACATCAATTTGATTGTGGAACGCTGTATCCTGGGAACATGACGGAGGTTTGACTCTGGAATCCTGTGGCCTGCGAACATGACTCAGGTTTGATTCTGGAACCTTGTATCGTGGGAACATGTCTTAGGTTTGATTCTGGAAACCTGTTACCTGGGAACATGTCTGAGGTTTGATTCTGGAACCCTGTTACCTGGGAACGTGTCTGAGGTTTGATTCTGGAAGCTTGTGGCCTGGGAACATGACATCGGTTTGGTTCTGGAACCCTGTGGCCTGGGAATATGACATCAATTTGATTGTGGAACGCTGTATCCTGGGAACATGAAGGAGGTTTGATTCTGGAATCCTGTGGCCTGGGAACATGACTGAGGTTTGATTCTGGAACCCTGTTACCTGGGAACATGTCTGAGGTTTGATTCTGGAGCCCTGTTACCTGGGAACATGTCTGAGGTTTGATTCTGGAACCCTGTTACCTGGGAACATGTCTGAGGTTTGATTCTGGAAGCTTGTGGCCTGGGAACATGACATCGGTTTGGTTCTGGAACCCTGTGGCCTGGGAACATGTCTGAGGTTTTATTCTGGAACCCTGTGGCCTGGGAACCTTACTGAGGTTTGATTCTGGAAGCCTGTGGCCTGGAAACATGAGTGAGGTTTGATTCTAGAACCCTGTGGTGTGGGAACATGACTAAAGTTTGATTTTGGAACCCTTTTGCCTGGGAACATGACTGAGCTTTTCCTTTGGAACCCTCTGGCCTGGGAAAATGACTGAGGCTTGATTCTGGAACCCTGTGGCCTGGGAACATGTCTGAGGTTTGATTCTGGAAACTTGTGGCGAGGACACATGACATTGGTTTGATTCCGGAAACCTATGGCCTGGGAATATGACATCAATTTTTTTCTGGAACCCTGTGGCCTGGGAACATAACAATGGTTTAATTGTGGAATCCTGTGGCCTGGGAACATGACTGAGGTTTGATTCTGGAACCCTGTGGCCTGGGAACATGACTGAGGTTTGATTCTGGAACCCAGTGGCCTGGGAACATGTCTGAGGTTTGATTCTGGAACCCTGTGGCCTGGGAACATGTCTGAGGTTTGATTCTGGAAGCCTGTGGCCTGGAAACATAAGTGAGGTTTGATTCTAGAACCCTGTGGTGTGGGAACATGACTAAGGTTTGATTTTGGAACCCTTTTGCCTGGGAACATGACTGAGCTTTTACTTTGGACCCCTCTTGCCTGGGAAAATGACTGAGGCTTGATTCTGGAACCCTGTGGCCTGGGAATATGACTGAGGTTTGATTCTGGAACCCTGTTACCTGGGAACATGTCTGAGGTTTGATTCTGGAAGCTTGTTACCTGGGAACATGACATCGGTTTGGTTCTGGAACACTGTGGCCTGGGAATATGACATCAATTTGATTGTGGAACGCTGTATCCTGGGAACATGACGGAGGTTTGATTCTGGAATCCTGTGGCCTGGGAACATGACTGAGGTTTAATTCTGGAACCTTGTGACGTGGGAACATGTCTGAGGTTTGATCCTGGAACCCAGTTACCTGGGAACATGTCTGAGGATTGATTCTGGAACCCTATTACCTGGGAACATGTCTGAGGTTTGATTCTGGAACCCTGTTACCTGGGAACATGTCTGAGGTTTGATTCTGGAAGCTTGTTACCTGGGAACATGACATCGGTTTGGTTCTGGAACACTGTGGCCTGGGAATATGACATCAATTTGATTGTGGAACGCTGTATCCTGGGAACATGACGGAGGTTTGATTCTGGAATCCTGTGGCCTGGGAACATGACTGAGGTTTAATTCTGGAAACTTGTGACGTGGGAACATGTCTGAGGTTTGATTCTGGAACCCTGTTACCTGGGAACATGTCTGAGGTTTGATTTTGGAAGCTTGTGGCCTGGGAACATGACATCGGTTTGGTTTTGGAACCCTGTGGCCTGGGAATATGACATCAATTTGATTGTGGAACGCTGTATCCTGGGAACATGACGGAGGTTTGATTCTGGAATCCTGTGGCCTGGGAACATGACTGAGGTCTGATTCTGGAACCTTGTATCGTGGGAACATGTCTGAGGTTTGATTCTGGAACCCAGTTACCTGGGAACATGTCTGAGGTTTGATTCTGGAACCCTATTACCTGGGAACATGTCTATGGTTTGATTCTGGAACCCTGTTACCTGGGAACGTGTCTGAGGTTTGATTCTGGAAGCTTGTGGCCTGGGAACATGACATCGGTTTGGTTCTGGAACCCTGTGGCCTGGGAATATGACATCAATTTGATTGTGGAACGCTGTATCCTGGGAACATGACGGAGGTTTGATTCTGGAATCCTGTGGCCTGGGAACATGACTGAGGTTTGATTCTGGAACCCTGTTACCTGGGAACATGTCTGAGGTTTGATTCTGGAGCCCTGTTACCTGGGAACATGTCTGAGGTTTGATTCTGGAACCCTGTTACCTGGGAACATGTCTGAGGTTTGATTCTGGAAGCTTGTGGCCTGGGAACATGACATCGGTTTGGTTCTGGAACCCTGTGGCCTGGGAATATGACATCAATTTGATTGTGGAACGCTGTATCCTGGGAACATGACGGAGGTTTGATTCTGGAATCCTGTGGCCTGGGAACATGACTGAGGTTTAATTCTGGAACCTTGTGACGTGGGAACGTGTCTGAGGTTTGATTCTGGAACCCTGTTACCTGGGAACATGTCTGAGGTTTGATTCTGGAACCCTGTGGCCTGGGAACATGACTGAGTTTTGATTCTGGAACCCTGTGGCCTGGGAACATGTCTGAGTTTTGATTCTGGAACCCTGTGGCCTGGGAACATGTCTGAGGTTTGATTCTGGAACCCTGTGGCCTGGGAACATGACTGAGTTTTGATTCTGGAACCCTGTGGCCTGGGAACATGTCTGAGGTTTTATTCTGGAACCCTGTGGCCTGGGAACCTTACTGAGGTTTGATTCTGGAAGCCTGTGGCCTGGAAACATTAGTGAGGTTTGATTCTAGAACCCTGTGGTGTGGGAACATGACTAAAGTTTGATTTTGGAACCCTTTTGCCTGGGAACATGACTGAGCTTTTCCTTTGGAACCCTCTGGCCTGGGAAAATGACTGAGGCTTGATTCTGGAACCCTGTGGCCTGGGAACATGTCTGAGGTTTGATTCTGGAAACTTGTGGCCAGGACACATGACATCGGTTTGATTCCGGAAACCTATGGCCTGGCAATATGACATCAATTTTATTCTGGAACCCTGTGGCCTGGGAACATAACAATGGTTTGATTCTGGAACCCTGTGGCCTGGGAACATGACTGAGGTTTGATTCTGGAACCCAGTGGCCTGGGAACATGTCTGAGGTTTGATTCTGGAACCCTGTGGCCTGGGAACCTTACTGAGGTTTGATTCTGGAAGCCTGTGGCCTGGAAACATAAGTGAGGTTTGATTCTAGAACCCTGTGGTGTGGGAACATGACTAAGGTTTGATTTTGGAACCCTTTTGCCTGGGAACATGACTGAGCTTTTACTTTGGACCCCTCTGGCCTGGGAAAATGACTGAGGCTTGATTCTGGAACCCTGTGGCCTGGGAATATGACTGAGGTTTGATTCTGGAAGCTTGTTACCTGGGAACATGACATCGGTTTGGTTCTGGAACCCTGTGGCCTGGGAATATGACATCAATTTGATTGTGGAACGCTGTATCCTGGGAACATGACGGAAGTTTGATTCTGGAATCCTGTGGCCTGGGAACATGACTGAGGTTTAATTCTGAAACCTTGTCACGTGGGAACATGTCTGAGGTTTGATTCTGGAACCCTGTTACCTGGGAACTTGTCTGAGGTTTGCTTCTGGAAGCTTGTGGCCTGGGAACATGACATCGGTTTGGTTCTGGAACCCTGTGGCCTGGGAATATGACATCAATTTGATTGTGGAACGCTGTATCCTGGGAACATGACGGAGGTTTGATTCTGGAATCCTGTGGCCTAGGAACATGACTGAGGTTTGATTCTGGAACCTTGTATCGTGGGAACATGTCTAAGGTTTGATTCTGGAAGCTTGTTACCTGGGAACATGACATCGGTTTGGTTCTGGAACACTGTGGCCTGGGAATATGACATCAATTTCATTGTGGAACGCTGTATCCTGGGAACATGACGGAGGTTTGATTCTGGAATCCTGTGGCCTGGGAACATGACTGAGGTTTAATTCTCGAACCTTGTGACGTGGGAACATGTCTGATGTTTGATTCTGGAACCCAGTTACTTGGGAACATGTCTGAGGTTTGATTCTGGAACCCTGTTACCTGGGAACATGACTGAGGTTTGATTCTGGAACCCTGTTACCTGGGAACATGTCTGAGGTTTGATTCTGGAACCCTGTTACCTGGGAACATGTCTGAGGTTTGATTTTGGAAGCTTGTGGCCTGGGAACATGACATCGGTTTGGTTTTGGAACCCTGTGGCCTGGGAATATGACATCAATTTGATTGTGGAACGCTGTATCCTGGGAACATGACGGAGGTTTGATTCTGGAATACTGTGCCCTGGGAACATGACTGAGGTTTGATTCTGGAACCTTGTATCGTGGGAACATGTCTGAGGCTTGATTCTGGAACCCAGTTACCTGGGAACATGACTGAGGTTTGATTCTGGAACCCTGTTACCTGGGAACATGTCTGAGGTTTGATTCTGGAAGCTTGTGGCCTGGGAACATGACATCGGTTTGCTTCTAGAACCCTATGGCCTGGGAACATGTCTGAGGTTTTATTCTGGAACCCTGTGGCCTGGGAACCTTACTGAGGTTTGATTCTGGAAGCCTGTGGCCTGGAAACATGAGTGAGGTTTGATTCTAGAACCCTGTGGTGTGGGAACATGACTAAAGTTTGATTTTGGAACCCTTTTGCCTGGGAACATGACTGAGCTTTTCCTTTGGAACCCTCTGGCCTGGGAAAATGACTGAGGCTTGATTCTGGAACCCTGTGGCCTGGGAACATGTCTGAGGTTTGATTCTGGAAACTTGTGGCCAGGACACATGACATCGGTTTGATTCCGGAAACCTATGGCCTGGGAATATGACATCAATTTTATTCTGGAACCCTGTGGCCTGGGAACATAACAATGGTTTAATTGTGGAATCCTGTGGCCTGGGAACATGACTGAGGTTTGATTCTGGAACCCTGTGGCCTGGGAACATGACTGAGGTTTGATTCTGGAACCCAGTGGCCTGGGAACATGTCTGAGGTTTGATTCTGGAACCCTGTGGCCTGGGAACCTTACTGAGGTTTGATTCTGGAAGCCTGTGGCCTGGAAACATAAGTGAGGTTTGATTCTAGAACCCTGTGGTGTGGGAACATGACTAAGGTTTGATTTTGGAACCCTTTTGCCTGGGAACATGACTGACCTTTTACTTTCGAACCCTCTGGCCTGGGAAAATGACTGAGGCTTGATTCTGGAAGCCTGTGGCCTGGGAATATGACTGAGGTTTGATTCTGGAACCCTGTTACCTGGGAACATGTCTGAGGTTTGATTCTGGAAGCTTGTTACCTGGGAACATGACATCGGTTTGGTTCTGGAACACTGTGGCCTGGGAATATGACATCAATTTGATTGTGGAACGCTGTATCCTGGGAACATGACGGAGGTTTGATTCTGGAATCCTGTGGCCTGGGAACATGACTGAGGTTTAATTCTGGAACCTTGTGACGTGGGAACATGTCTGAGGTTTGATCCTGGAACCCAGTTACCTGGGAACATGTCTGAGGATTGATTCTGGAACCCTATTACCTGGAAACATGTCTGAGGTTTGATTCTGGAACCCTGTTACCTGGGAACATGTCTGAGGTTTGATTCTGGAAGCTTGTTACCTGGGAACATGACATCGGTTTGGTTCTGGAACACTGTGGCCTGGGAATATGACATCAATTTGATTGTGGAACGCTGTATCCTGGGAACATGACGGAGGTTTGATTCTGGAATCCTGTGGCCTGGGAACATGACTGAGGTTTAATTCTGGAACCTTGTGACGTGGGAACATGTCTGAGGTTTGATTCTGGAACCCTGTTACCTAGGAACATGTCTGAGGTTTGATTTTGGAAGCTTGTGGCCTGGGAACATGACATCTGTTTGGTTTTGGAACCCTGTGGCCTGGGAATATGACATCAATTTGATTGTGGAACGCTGTATCCTGGGAACATGATGGAGGTTTGATTCTGGAATCCTGTGGCCTGGGAACATGACTGAGGTCTGATTCTGGAACCTTGTATCGTGGGAACATGTCTGAGGTTTGATTCTGGAACCCAGTTACCTGGGAACATGTCTGAGGTTTGATTCTGGAACCCTATTACCTGGGAACATGTCTATGGTTTGATTCTGGAACCCTGTTACCTGGGAACGTGTCTGAGGTTTGATTCTGGAAGCTTGTGGCCTGGGAACATGACATCGGTTTGGTTCTGGAACCCTGTGGCCTGGGAATATGACATCAATTTGATTGTGGAACGCTGTATCCTGGGAACATGACGGAGGTTTGATTCTGGAATCCTGTGGCCTGGGAACATGACTGAGGTTTGATTCTGGAACCCTGTTACCTGGGAACATGTCTGAGGTTTGATTCTGGAGCCCTGTTACCTGGGAACATGTCTGAGGTTTGATTCTGGAACCCTGTTACCTGGGAACATGTCTGAGGTTTGATTCTGGAAGCTTGTGGCCTGGGAACATGACATCGGTTTGGTTCTGGAACCCTGTGGCCTGGGAATATGACATCAATTTGATTGTGGAACGCTGTATCCTGGGAACATGACGGAGGTTTGATTCTGGAATCCTGTGTCCTGGGAACATGACTGAGGTTTAATTCTGGAACCTTGTGACGTGGGAACGTGTCTGAGGTTTGATTCTGGAACCCTGTTACCTGGGAACATGTCTGAGGTTTGATTCTGGAACCCTGTGGCCTGGGAACATGACTGAGTTTTGATTCTGGAACCCTGTGGCCTGGGAACATGTCTGAGTTTTGATTCTGGAACCCTGTGGCCTGGGAACATGTCTGAGGTTTGATTCTGGAACCCTGTGGCCTGGGAACATGACTGAGTTTTGATTCTGGAACCCTGTGGCCTGGGAACATGTCTGAGGTTTTATTCTGGAACCCTGTGGCCTGGGAACCTTACTGAGGTTTGATTCTGGAAGCCTGTGGCCTGGAAACATAAGTGAGGTTTGATTCTAGAACCCTGTGGTGTGGGAACATGACTAAAGTTTGATTTTGGAACCCTTTTGCCTGGGAACATGACTGAGCTTTTCCTTTGGAACCCTCTGGCCTGGGAAAATGACTGAGGCTTGATTCTGGAACCCTGTGGCCTGGGAACATGTCTGAGGTTTGATTCTGGAAACTTGTGGCCAGGACACATGACATCGGTTTGATTCCGGAAACCTATGGCCTGGCAATATGACATCAATTTTATTCTGGAAACCTGTGGCCTGGGAACATAACAATGGTTTGATTCTGGAACCCTGTGGCCTGGGAACATGACTGAGGTTTGATTCTGGAACCCAGTGGCCTGGGAACATGTCTGAGGTTTGATTCTGGAACCCTGTTACCTGGGAACATGTCTGAGGTTTGATTTTGGAAGCTTGTGGCCTGGGAACATGACATCGGTTTGCTTCTGGAACCCTGTGGCCTGGGAACATGTCTGAGGTTTTATTCTGGAACCCTGTGGCCTGGGAACATGACTGAGGTTTGATTCTGGAACCCAGTGGCCTGGGAACATGTCTGAGGTTTGATTCTGGAACCCTGTGGCCTGGGAACCTTACTGAGGTTTGATTCTGGAAGCCTGTGGCCTGGAAACATAAGTGAGGTTTGATTCTAGAACCCTGTGGTGTGGGAACATGACTAAGGTTTGGTTTTGGAACCCTTTTGCCTGGGAACATGACTGACCTTTTACTTTCGAACCCTCTGGCCTGGGAAAATGACTGAGGCTTGATTCTGGAAGCCTGTGGCCTGGGAATATGACTGAGGTTTGATTCTGGAACCCTGTTACCTGGGAACATGTCTGAGGTTTGATTCTGGAAGCTTGTTACCTGGGAACATGACATCGGTTTGGTTCTGGAACACTGTGGCCTGGGAATATGACATCAATTTGATTGTGGAACGCTGTATCCTGGGAACATGACGGAGGTTTGATTCTGGAATCCTGTGGCCTGGGAACATGACTGAGGTTTAATTCTGGAACCTTGTGACGTGGGAACATGTCTGAGGTTTGATCCTGGAACCCAGTTACCTGGGAACATGTCTGAGGATTGATTCTGGAACCCTATTACCTGGGAACATGTCTGAGGTTTGATTCTGGAACCCTGTTACCTGGGAACATGTCTGAGGTTTGATTCTGGAAGCTTGTTACCTGGGAACATGACATCGGTTTGGTTCTGGAACACTGTGGCCTGGGAATATGACATCAATTTGATTGTGGAACGCTGTATCCTGGGAACATGACGGAGGTTTGATTCTGGAATCCTGTGGCCTGGGAACATGACTGAGGTTTAATTCTGGAACCTTGTGACGTGGGAACATGTCTGAGGTTTGATTCTGGAACCCTGTTACCTGGGAACATGTCTGAGGTTTGATTTTGGAAGCTTGTGGCCTGGGAACATGACATCGGTTTGGTTTTGGAACCCTGTGGCCTGGGAATATGACATCAATTTGATTGTGGAACGCTGTATCCTGGGAACATGACGGAGGTTTGATTCTGGAATCCTGTGGCCTGGGAACATGACTGAGGTCTGATTCTGGAACCTTGTATCGTGGGAACATGTCTGAGGTTTGATTCTGGAACCCAGTTACCTGGGAACATGTCTGAGGTTTGATTCTGGAACCCTATTACCTGGGAACATGTCTATGGTTTGATTCTGGAACCCTGTTACCTGGGAACGTGTCTGAGGTTTGATTCTGGAAGCTTGTGGCCTGGGAACATGACATCGGTTTGGTTCTGGAACCCTGTGGCCTGGGAATATGACATCAATTTGATTGTGGAACGCTGTATCCTGGGAACATGACGGAGGTTTGATTCTGGAATCCTGTGGCCTGGGAACATGACTGAGGTTTGATTCTGGAACCCTGTTACCTGGGAACATGTCTGAGGTTTGATTCTGGAGCCCTGTTACCTGGGAACATGTCTGAGGTTTGATTCTGGAACCCTGTTACCTGGGAACATGTCTGAGGTTTGATTCTGGAAGCTTGTGGCCTGGGAACATGACATCGGTTTGGTTCTGGAACCCTGTGGCCTGGGAATATGACATCAATTTGATTGTGGAACGCTGTATCCTGGGAACATGACGGAGGTTTGATTCTGGAATCCTGTGTCCTGGGAACATGACTGAGGTTTAATTCTGGAACCTTGTGACGTGGGAACGTGTCTGAGGTTTGATTCTGGAACCCTGTTACCTGGGAACATGTCTGAGGTTTGATTCTGGAACCCTGTGGCCTGGGAACATGACTGAGTTTTGATTCTGGAACCCTGTGGCCTGGGAACATGTCTGAGTTTTGATTCTGGAACCCTGTGGCCTGGGAACATGTCTGAGGTTTGATTCTGGAACCCTGTGGCCTGGGAACATGACTGAGTTTTGATTCTGGAACCCTGTGGCCTGGGAACATGTCTGAGGTTTTATTCTGGAACCCTGTGGCCTGGGAACCTTACTGAGGTTTGATTCTGGAAGCCTGTGGCCTGGAAACATAAGTGAGGTTTGATTCTAGAACCCTGTGGTGTGGGAACATGACTAAAGTTTGATTTTGGAACCCTTTTGCCTGGGAACATGACTGAGCTTTTCCTTTGGAACCCTCTGGCCTGGGAAAATGACTGAGGCTTGATTCTGGAACCCTGTGGCCTGGGAACATGTCTGAGGTTTGATTCTGGAAACTTGTGGCCAGGACACATGACATCGGTTTGATTCCGGAAACCTATGGCCTGGCAATATGACATCAATTTTATTCTGGAACCCTGTGGCCTGGGAACATAACAATGGTTTGATTCTGGAACCCTGTGGCCTGGGAACATGACTGAGGTTTGATTCTGGAACCCAGTGGCCTGGGAACATGTCTGAGGTTTGATTCTGGAACCCTGTGGCCTGGGAACCTTACTGAGGTTTGATTCTGGAAGCCTGTGGCCTGGAAACATAAGTGAGGTTTGATTCTAGAACCCTGTGGTGTGGGAACATGACTAAGGTTTGATTTTGGAACCCTTTTGCCTGGGAACATGACTGAGCTTTTACTTTGGACCCCTCTGGCCTGGGAAAATGACTGAGGCTTGATTCTGGAACCCTGTGGCCTGGGAATATGACTGAGGTTTGATTCTGGAAGCTTGTTACCTGGGAACATGACATCGGTTTGGTTCTGGAACCCTGTGGCCTGGGAATATGACATCAATTTGATTGTGGAACGCTGTATCCTGGGAACATGACGGAAGTTTGATTCTGGAATCCTGTGGCCTGGGAACATGACTGAGGTTTAATTCTGAAACCTTGTCACGTGGGAACATGTCTGAGGTTTGATTCTGGAACCCTGTTACCTGGGAACTTGTCTGAGGTTTGCTTCTGGAAGCTTGTGGCCTGGGAACATGACATCGGTTTGGTTCTGGAACCCTGTGGCCTGGGAATATGACATCAATTTGATTGTGGAACGCTGTATCCTGGGAACATGACGGAGGTTTGATTCTGGAATCCTGTGGCCTGGGAACATGACTGAGGTTTGATTCTGGAACCTTGTATCGTGGGAACATGTCTAAGGTTTGATTCTGGAAGCTTGTTACCTGGGAACATGACATCGGTTTGGTTCTGGAACACTGTGGCCTGGGAATATGACATCAATTTCATTGTGGAACGCTGTATCCTGGGAACATGACGGAGGTTTGATTCTGGAATCCTGTGGCCTGGGAACATGACTGAGGTTTAATTCTGGAACCTTGTGACGTGGGAACATGTCTGATGTTTGATTCTGGAACCCAGTTACTTGGGAACATGTCTGAGGTTTGATTCTGGAACCCTGTTACCTGGGAACATGACTGAGGTTTGATTCTGGAACCCTGTTACCTGGGAACATGTCTGAGGTTTGATTCTGGAACCCTGTTACCTGGGAACATGTCTGAGGTTTGATTTTGGAAGCTTGTGGCCTGGGAACATGACATCGGTTTGCTTCTGGAACCCTGTGGCCTGGGAACATGTCTGAGGTTTTATTCTGGAACCCTGTGGCCTGGGAACCTTACTGAGGTTTGATTCTGGAAGCCTGTGGCCTGGAAACATGAGTGAGGTTTGATTCTAGAACCCTGTGGTGTGGGAACATGACTAAAGTTTGATTTTGGAACCCTTTTGCATGGGAACATGACTGAGCTTTTACTTTGGAACCCTCTGGCCTGGGAAAATGACTGAGGCTTGATTCTGGAACCCTGTGGCCTGGGAACATGTCTGAGGTTTGATTCTGGAAACTTGTGGCGAGGACACATGACATCGGTTTGATTCCGGAAATCTATGGCCTGGGAATATGACATCAATTTTATTCTGGAACCCTGTGGCCTGGGAACATAACAATGGTTTAATTGTGGAATCCTGTGGCCTGGGAACATGACTGAGGTTTGATTCTGGAACCCTGTGGCCTGGGAACATGACTGAGGTTTGATTCTGGAACCCAGTGGCCTGGGAACATGTCTGAGGTTTGATTCTGGAACCCTGTGGCCTGGGAACATGTCTGAGGTTTGATTCTGGAAGCCTGTGGCCTGGAAACATAAGTGAGGTTTGATTCTAGAACCCTGTGGTGTGGGAACATGACTAAGGTTTGATTTTGGAACCCTTTTGCCTGGGAACATGACTGAGCTTTTACTTTGGACCCCTCTTGCCTGGGAAAATGACTGAGGCTTGATTCTGGAACCCTGTGGCCTGGGAATATGTCTGAGGTTTGATTCTGGAAGCTTGTTACCTGGGAACATGACATCGGTTTGGTTCTGGAACCCTGTGGCCTGGGAATATGACATCAATTTGATTGTGGAACGCTGTATCCTGGGAACATGACGGAAGTTTGATTCTGGAATCCTGTGGCCTGGGAACATGACTGAGGTTTAATTCTGAAACCTTGTCACGTGGGAACATGTCTGAGGTTTGATTCTGGAACCCTGTTACCTGGGAACTTGTCTGAGGTTTGATTCTGGAAGCTTGTGGCCTGGGAACATGACATCGGTTTGGTTCTGGAACCCTGTGGCCTGGGAATATGACATCAATTTGATTGTGGAACGCTGTATCCTGGGAACATGACGGAGGTTTGATTCTGGAATCCTGTGGCCTGGGAACATGACTGAGGTTTGATTCTGGAACCTTGTATCGTGGGAACATGTCTAAGGTTTGATTCTGGAAGCTTGTTACCTGGGAACATGACATCGGTTTGGTTCTGGAACACTGTGGCCTGGGAATATGACATCAATTTCATTGTGGAACGCTGTATCCTGGGAACATGACGGAGGTTTGATTCTGGAATCCTGTGGCCTGGGAACATGACTGAGGTTTAATTCTGGAACCTTGTGACGTGGGAACATGTCTGATGTTTGATTCTGGAACCCAGTTACTTGGGAACATGTCTGAGGTTTGATTCTGGAACCCTGTTACCTGGGAACATGACTGAGGTTTGATTCTGGAACCCTGTTACCTGGGAACATGTCTGAGGTTTGATTCTGGAACCCTGTTACCTGGGAACATGTCTGAGGTTTGATTTTGGAAGCTTGTGGCCTGGGAACATGACATCGGTTTGGTTTTGGAACCCTGTGGCCTGGGAATATGACATCAATTTGATTGTGGAACGCTGTATCCTGGGAACATGACGGAGGTTTGATTCTGGAATCCTGTGGCCTGGGAACATGACTGAGGTTTGATTCTGGAACCTTGTATCGTGGGAACATGTCTGAGGCTTGATTCTGGAACCCAGTTACCTGGGAACATGACTGAGGTTTGATTCTGGAACCCTGTTACCTGGGAACATGTCTGAGGTTTGATTCTGGAAGCTTGTGGCCTGGGAACATGACATCGGTTTGGTTCTGGAACCCTGTGGCCTGGGAACATGTCTGAGGTTTTATTCTGGAACCCTGTGGCCTGGGAACCTTACTGAGGTTTGATTCTGGAAGCCTGTGGCCTGGAAACATGAGTGAGGTTTGATTCTAGAACCCTGTGGTGTGGGAACATGACTAAAGTTTGATTTTGGAACCCTTTTGCCTGGGAACATGACTGAGCTTTTCCTTTGGAACCCTCTGGCCTGGGAAAATGACTGAGGCTTGATTCTGGAACCCTGTGGCCTGGGAACATGTCTGAGGTTTGATTCTGGAAACTTGTGGCCAGGACACATGACATCGGTTTGATTCCGGAAACCTATGGCCTGGGAATATGACATCAATTTTATTCTGGAACCCTGTGGCCTGGGAACATAACAATGGTTTAATTGTGGAATCCTGTGGCCTGGGAACATGACTGAGGTTTGATTCTGGAACCCTGTGGCCTGGGAACATGACTGAGGTTTGATTCTGGAACCCAGTGGCCTGGGAACATGTCTGAGGTTTGATTCTGGAACCCTGTGGCCTGGGAACCTTACTGAGGTTTGATACTGGAAGCCTGTGGCCTGGAAACATAAGTGAGGTTTGATTCTAGAACCCTGTGGTGTGGGAACATGACTAAGGTTTGATTTTGGAACCCTTTTGCCTGGGAACATGACTGACCTTTTACTTTCGAACCCTCTGGCCTGGGAAAATGACTGAGGCTTGATTCTGGAAGCCTGTGGCCTGGGAATATGACTGAGGTTTGATTCTGGAACCCTGTTACCTGGGAACATGTCTGAGGTTTGATTCTGGAAGCTTGTTACCTGGGAACATGACATCGGTTTGGTTCTGGAACACTGTGGCCTGGGAATATGACATCAATTTGATTGTGGAACGCTGTATCCTGGGAACATGACGGAGGTTTGATTCTGGAATCCTGTGGCCTGGGAACATGACTGAGGTTTAATTCTGGAACCTTGTGACGTGGGACCATGTCTGAGGTTTGATCCTGGAACCCAGTTACCTGGGAACATGTCTGAGGATTGATTCTGGAACCCTATTACCTGGGAACATGTCTGAGGTTTGATTCTGGAACCCTGTTACCTGGGAACATGTCTGAGGTTTGATTCTGGAAGCTTGTTACCTGGGAACATGACATCGGTTTGGTTCTGGAACACTGTGGCCTGGGAATATGACATCAATTTGATTGTGGAACGCTGTATCCTGGGAACATGACGGAGGTTTGATTCTGGAATCCTGTGGCCTGGGAACATGACTGAGGTTTAATTCTGGAAACTTGTGACGTGGGAACATGTCTGAGGTTTGATTCTGGAACCCTGTTACCTGGGAACATGTCTGAGGTTTGATTTTGGAAGCTTGTGGCCTGGGAACATGACATCGGTTTGGTTTTGGAACCCTGTGGCCTGGGAATATGACATCAATTTGATTGTGGAACGCTGTATCCTGGGAACATGACGGAGGTTTGATTCTGGAATCCTGTGGCCTGGGAACATGACTGAGGTCTGATTCTGGAACCTTGTATCGTGGGAACATGTCTGAGGTTTGATTCTGGAACCCAGTTACCTGGGAACATGTCTGAGGTTTGATTCTGGAACCCTATTACCTGGGAACATGTCTATGGTTTGATTCTGGAACCCTGTTACCTGGGAACGTGTCTGAGGTTTGATTCTGGAAGCTTGTGGCCTGGGAACATGACATCGGTTTGGTTCTGGAACCCTGTGGCCTGGGAATATGACATCAATTTGATTGTGGAACGCTGTATCCTGGGAACATGACGGAGGTTTGATTCTGGAATCCTGTGGCCTGGGAACATGACTGAGGTTTGATTCTGGAACCCTGTTACCTGGGAACATGTCTGAGGTTTGATTCTGGAGCCCTGTTACCTGGGAACATGTCTGAGGTTTGATTCTGGAACCCTGTTACCTGGGAACATGTCTGAGGTTTGATTCTGGAAGCTTGTGGCCTGGGAACATGACATCGGTTTGGTTCTGGAACCCTGTGGCCTGGGAATATGACATCAATTTGATTGTGGAACGCTGTATCCTGGGAACATGACGGAGGTTTGATTCTGGAATCCTGTGGCCTGGGAACATGACTGAGGTTTAATTCTGGAACCTTGTGACGTGGGAACGTGTCTGAGGTTTGATTCTGGAACCCTGTTACCTGGGAACATGTCTGAGGTTTGATTCTGGAACCCTGTGGCCTGGGAACATGACTGAGTTTTGATTCTGGAACCCTGTGGCCTGGGAACATGTCTGAGTTTTGATTCTGGAACCCTGTGGCCTGGGAACATGTCTGAGGTTTGATTCTGGAACCCTGTGGCCTGGGAACATGACTGAGTTTTGATTCTGGAACCCTGTGGCCTGGGAACATGTCTGAGGTTTTATTCTGGAACCCTGTGGCCTGGGAACCTTACTGAGGTTTGATTCTGGAAGCCTGTGGCCTGGAAACATTAGTGAGGTTTGATTCTAGAACCCTGTGGTGTGGGAACATGACTAAAGTTTGATTTTGGAACCCTTTTGCCTGGGAACATGACTGAGCTTTTCCTTTGGAACCCTCTGGCCTGGGAAAATGACTGAGGCTTGATTCTGGAACCCTGTGGCCTGGGAACATGTCTGAGGTTTGATTCTGGAAACTTGTGGCCAGGACACATGACATCGGTTTGATTCCGGAAACCTATGGCCTGGCAATATGACATCAATTTTATTCTGGAACCCTGTGGCCTGGGAACATAACAATGGTTTGATTCTGGAACCCTGTGGCCTGGGAACATGACTGAGGTTTGATTCTGGAACCCAGTGGCCTGGGAACATGTCTGAGGTTTGATTCTGGAACCCTGTGGCCTGGGAACCTTACTGAGGTTTGATTCTGGAAGCCTGTGGCCTGGAAACATAAGTGAGGTTTGATTCTAGAACCCTGTGGTGTGGGAACATGACTAAGGTTTGATTTTGGAACCCTTTTGCCTGGGAACATGACTGAGCTTTTACTTTGGACCCCTCTGGCCTGGGAAAATGACTGAGGCTTGATTCTGGAACCCTGTGGCCTGGGAATATGACTGAGGTTTGATTCTGGAAGCTTGTTACCTGGGAACATGACATCGGTTTGGTTCTGGAACCCTGTGGCCTGGGAATATGACATCAATTTGATTGTGGAACGCTGTATCCTGGGAACATGACGGAAGTTTGATTCTGGAATCCTGTGGCCTGGGAACATGACTGAGGTTTAATTCTGAAACCTTGTCACGTGGGAACATGTCTGAGGTTTGATTCTGGAACCCTGTTACCTGGGAACTTGTCTGAGGTTTGCTTCTGGAAGCTTGTGGCCTGGGAACATGACATCGGTTTGGTTCTGGAACCCTGTGGCCTGGGAATATGACATCAATTTGATTGTGGAACGCTGTATCCTGGGAACATGACGGAGGTTTGATTCTGGAATCCTGTGGCCTAGGAACATGACTGAGGTTTGATTCTGGAACCTTGTATCGTGGGAACATGTCTAAGGTTTGATTCTGGAAGCTTGTTACCTGGGAACATGACATCGGTTTGGTTCTGGAACACTGTGGCCTGGGAATATGACATCAATTTCATTGTGGAACGCTGTATCCTGGGAACATGACGGAGGTTTGATTCTGGAATCCTGTGGCCTGGGAACATGACTGAGGTTTAATTCTCGAACCTTGTGACGTGGGAACATGTCTGATGTTTGATTCTGGAACCCAGTTACTTGGGAACATGTCTGAGGTTTGATTCTGGAACCCTGTTACCTGGGAACATGACTGAGGTTTGATTCTGGAACCCTGTTACCTGGGAACATGTCTGAGGTTTGATTCTGGAACCCTGTTACCTGGGAACATGTCTGAGGTTTGATTTTGGAAGCTTGTGGCCTGGGAACATGACATCGGTTTGGTTTTGGAACCCTGTGGCCTGGGAATATGACATCAATTTGATTGTGGAACGCTGTATCCTGGGAACATGACGGAGGTTTGATTCTGGAATACTGTGCCCTGGGAACATGACTGAGGTTTGATTCTGGAACCTTGTATCGTGGGAACATGTCTGAGGCTTGATTCTGGAACCCAGTTACCTGGGAACATGACTGAGGTTTGATTCTGGAACCCTGTTACCTGGGAACATGTCTGAGGTTTGATTCTGGAAGCTTGTGGCCTGGGAACATGACATCGGTTTGCTTCTAGAACCCTATGGCCTGGGAACATGTCTGAGGTTTTATTCTGGAACCCTGTGGCCTGGGAACCTTACTGAGGTTTGATTCTGGAAGCCTGTGGCCTGGAAACATGAGTGAGGTTTGATTCTAGAACCCTGTGGTGTGGGAACATGACTAAAGTTTGATTTTGGAACCCTTTTGCCTGGGAACATGACTGAGCTTTTCCTTTGGAACCCTCTGGCCTGGGAAAATGACTGAGGCTTGATTCTGGAACCCTGTGGCCTGGGAACATGTCTGAGGTTTGATTCTGGAAACTTGTGGCCAGGACACATGACATCGGTTTGATTCCGGAAACCTATGGCCTGGGAATATGACATCAATTTTATTCTGGAACCCTGTGGCCTGGGAACATAACAATGGTTTAATTGTGGAATCCTGTGGCCTGGGAACATGACTGAGGTTTGATTCTGGAACCCTGTGGCCTGGGAACATGACTGAGGTTTGATTCTGGAACCCAGTGGCCTGGGAACATGTCTGAGGTTTGATTCTGGAACCCTGTGGCCTGGGAACCTTACTGAGGTTTGATTCTGGAAGCCTGTGGCCTGGAAACATAAGTGAGGTTTGATTCTAGAACCCTGTGGTGTGGGAACATGACTAAGGTTTGATTTTGGAACCCTTTTGCCTGGGAACATGACTGACCTTTTACTTTCGAACCCTCTGGCCTGGGAAAATGACTGAGGCTTGATTCTGGAAGCCTGTGGCCTGGGAATATGACTGAGGTTTGATTCTGGAACCCTGTTACCTGGGAACATGTCTGAGGTTTGATTCTGGAAGCTTGTTACCTGGGAACATGACATCGGTTTGGTTCTGGAACACTGTGGCCTGGGAATATGACATCAATTTGATTGTGGAACGCTGTATCCTGGGAACATGACGGAGGTTTGATTCTGGAATCCTGTGGCCTGGGAACATGACTGAGGTTTAATTCTGGAACCTTGTGACGTGGGAACATGTCTGAGGTTTGATCCTGGAACCCAGTTACCTGGGAACATGTCTGAGGATTGATTCTGGAACCCTATTACCTGGAAACATGTCTGAGGTTTGATTCTGGAACCCTGTTACCTGGGAACATGTCTGAGGTTTGATTCTGGAAGCTTGTTACCTGGGAACATGACATCGGTTTGGTTCTGGAACACTGTGGCCTGGGAATATGACATCAATTTGATTGTGGAACGCTGTATCCTGGGAACATGACGGAGGTTTGATTCTGGAATCCTGTGGCCTGGGAACATGACTGAGGTTTAATTCTGGAACCTTGTGACGTGGGAACATGTCTGAGGTTTGATTCTGGAACCCTGTTACCTAGGAACATGTCTGAGGTTTGATTTTGGAAGCTTGTGGCCTGGGAACATGACATCTGTTTGGTTTTGGAACCCTGTGGCCTGGGAATATGACATCAATTTGATTGTGGAACGCTGTATCCTGGGAACATGATGGAGGTTTGATTCTGGAATCCTGTGGCCTGGGAACATGACTGAGGTCTGATTCTGGAACCTTGTATCGTGGGAACATGTCTGAGGTTTGATTCTGGAACCCAGTTACCTGGGAACATGTCTGAGGTTTGATTCTGGAACCCTATTACCTGGGAACATGTCTATGGTTTGATTCTGGAACCCTGTTACCTGGGAACGTGTCTGAGGTTTGATTCTGGAAGCTTGTGGCCTGGGAACATGACATCGGTTTGGTTCTGGAACCCTGTGGCCTGGGAATATGACATCAATTTGATTGTGGAACGCTGTATCCTGGGAACATGACGGAGGTTTGATTCTGGAATCCTGTGGCCTGGGAACATGACTGAGGTTTGATTCTGGAACCCTGTTACCTGGGAACATGTCTGAGGTTTGATTCTGGAGCCCTGTTACCTGGGAACATGTCTGAGGTTTGATTCTGGAACCCTGTTACCTGGGAACATGTCTGAGGTTTGATTCTGGAAGCTTGTGGCCTGGGAACATGACATCGGTTTGGTTCTGGAACCCTGTGGCCTGGGAATATGACATCAATTTGATTGTGGAACGCTGTATCCTGGGAACATGACGGAGGTTTGATTCTGGAATCCTGTGTCCTGGGAACATGACTGAGGTTTAATTCTGGAACCTTGTGACGTGGGAACGTGTCTGAGGTTTGATTCTGGAACCCTGTTACCTGGGAACATGTCTGAGGTTTGATTCTGGAACCCTGTGGCCTGGGAACATGACTGAGTTTTGATTCTGGAACCCTGTGGCCTGGGAACATGTCTGAGTTTTGATTCTGGAACCCTGTGGCCTGGGAACATGTCTGAGGTTTGATTCTGGAACCCTGTGGCCTGGGAACATGACTGAGTTTTGATTCTGGAACCCTGTGGCCTGGGAACATGTCTGAGGTTTTATTCTGGAACCCTGTGGCCTGGGAACCTTACTGAGGTTTGATTCTGGAAGCCTGTGGCCTGGAAACATAAGTGAGGTTTGATTCTAGAACCCTGTGGTGTGGGAACATGACTAAAGTTTGATTTTGGAACCCTTTTGCCTGGGAACATGACTGAGCTTTTCCTTTGGAACCCTCTGGCCTGGGAAAATGACTGAGGCTTGATTCTGGAACCCTGTGGCCTGGGAACATGTCTGAGGTTTGATTCTGGAAACTTGTGGCCAGGACACATGACATCGGTTTGATTCCGGAAACCTATGGCCTGGCAATATGACATCAATTTTATTCTGGAAACCTGTGGCCTGGGAACATAACAATGGTTTGATTCTGGAACCCTGTGGCCTGGGAACATGACTGAGGTTTGATTCTGGAACCCAGTGGCCTGGGAACATGTCTGAGGTTTGATTCTGGAACCCTGTTACCTGGGAACATGTCTGAGGTTTGATTTTGGAAGCTTGTGGCCTGGGAACATGACATCGGTTTGCTTCTGGAACCCTGTGGCCTGGGAACATGTCTGAGGTTTTATTCTGGAACCCTGTGGCCTGGGAACATGACTGAGGTTTGATTCTGGAACCCAGTGGCCTGGGAACATGTCTGAGGTTTGATTCTGGAACCCTGTGGCCTGGGAACCTTACTGAGGTTTGATTCTGGAAGCCTGTGGCCTGGAAACATAAGTGAGGTTTGATTCTAGAACCCTGTGGTGTGGGAACATGACTAAGGTTTGGTTTTGGAACCCTTTTGCCTGGGAACATGACTGACCTTTTACTTTCGAACCCTCTGGCCTGGGAAAATGACTGAGGCTTGATTCTGGAAGCCTGTGGCCTGGGAATATGACTGAGGTTTGATTCTGGAACCCTGTTACCTGGGAACATGTCTGAGGTTTGATTCTGGAAGCTTGTTACCTGGGAACATGACATCGGTTTGGTTCTGGAACACTGTGGCCTGGGAATATGACATCAATTTGATTGTGGAACGCTGTATCCTGGGAACATGACGGAGGTTTGATTCTGGAATCCTGTGGCCTGGGAACATGACTGAGGTTTAATTCTGGAACCTTGTGACGTGGGAACATGTCTGAGGTTTGATCCTGGAACCCAGTTACCTGGGAACATGTCTGAGGATTGATTCTGGAACCCTATTACCTGGGAACATGTCTGAGGTTTGATTCTGGAACCCTGTTACCTGGGAACATGTCTGAGGTTTGATTCTGGAAGCTTGTTACCTGGGAACATGACATCGGTTTGGTTCTGGAACACTGTGGCCTGGGAATATGACATCAATTTGATTGTGGAACGCTGTATCCTGGGAACATGACGGAGGTTTGATTCTGGAATCCTGTGGCCTGGGAACATGACTGAGGTTTAATTCTGGAACCTTGTGACGTGGGAACATGTCTGAGGTTTGATTCTGGAACCCTGTTACCTGGGAACATGTCTGAGGTTTGATTTTGGAAGCTTGTGGCCTGGGAACATGACATCGGTTTGGTTTTGGAACCCTGTGGCCTGGGAATATGACATCAATTTGATTGTGGAACGCTGTATCCTGGGAACATGACGGAGGTTTGATTCTGGAATCCTGTGGCCTGGGAACATGACTGAGGTCTGATTCTGGAACCTTGTATCGTGGGAACATGTCTGAGGTTTGATTCTGGAACCCAGTTACCTGGGAACATGTCTGAGGTTTGATTCTGGAACCCTATTACCTGGGAACATGTCTATGGTTTGATTCTGGAACCCTGTTACCTGGGAACGTGTCTGAGGTTTGATTCTGGAAGCTTGTGGCCTGGGAACATGACATCGGTTTGGTTCTGGAACCCTGTGGCCTGGGAATATGACATCAATTGGATTGTGGAACGCTGTATCCTGGGAACATGACGGAGGTTTGATTCTGGAATCCTGTGGCCTGGGAACATGACTGAGGTTTGATTCTGGAACCCTGTTACCTGGGAACATGTCTGAGGTTTGATTCTGGAGCCCTGTTACCTGGGAACATGTCTGAGGTTTGATTCTGGAACCCTGTTACCTGGGAACATGTCTGAGGTTTGATTCTGGAAGCTTGTGGCCTGGGAACATGACATCGGTTTGGTTCTGGAACCCTGTGGCCTGGGAATATGACATCAATTTGATTGTGGAACGCTGTATCCTGGGAACATGACGGAGGTTTGATTCTGGAATCCTGTGTCCTGGGAACATGACTGAGGTTTAATTCTGGAACCTTGTGACGTGGGAACGTGTCTGAGGTTTGATTCTGGAACCCTGTTACCTGGGAACATGTCTGAGGTTTGATTCTGGAACCCTGTGGCCTGGGAACATGACTGAGTTTTGATTCTGGAACCCTGTGGCCTGGGAACATGTCTGAGTTTTGATTCTGGAACCCTGTGGCCTGGGAACATGTCTGAGGTTTGATTCTGGAACCCTGTGGCCTGGGAACATGACTGAGTTTTGATTCTGGAACCCTGTGGCCTGGGAACATGTCTGAGGTTTTATTCTGGAACCCTGTGGCCTGGGAACCTTACTGAGGTTTGATTCTGGAAGCCTGTGGCCTGGAAACATAAGTGAGGTTTGATTCTAGAACCCTGTGGTGTGGGAACATGACTAAAGTTTGATTTTGGAACCCTTTTGCCTGGGAACATGACTGAGCTTTTCCTTTGGAACCCTCTGGCCTGGGAAAATGACTGAGGCTTGATTCTGGAACCCTGTGGCCTGGGAACATGTCTGAGGTTTGATTCTGGAAACTTGTGGCCAGGACACATGACATCGGTTTGATTCCGGAAACCTATGGCCTGGCAATATGACATCAATTTTATTCTGGAACCCTGTGGCCTGGGAACATAACAATGGTTTGATTCTGGAACCCTGTGGCCTGGGAACATGACTGAGGTTTGATTCTGGAACCCAGTGGCCTGGGAACATGTCTGAGGTTTGATTCTGGAACCCTGTGGCCTGGGAACCTTACTGAGGTTTGATTCTGGAAGCCTGTGGCCTGGAAACATAAGTGAGGTTTGATTCTAGAACCCTGTGGTGTGGGAACATGACTAAGGTTTGATTTTGGAACCCTTTTGCCTGGGAACATGACTGAGCTTTTACTTTGGACCCCTCTGGCCTGGGAAAATGACTGAGGCTTGATTCTGGAACCCTGTGGCCTGGGAATATGACTGAGGTTTGATTCTGGAAGCTTGTTACCTGGGAACATGACATCGGTTTGGTTCTGGAACCCTGTGGCCTGGGAATATGACATCAATTTGATTGTGGAACGCTGTATCCTGGGAACATGACGGAAGTTTGATTCTGGAATCCTGTGGCCTGGGAACATGACTGAGGTTTAATTCTGAAACCTTGTCACGTGGGAACATGTCTGAGGTTTGATTCTGGAACCCTGTTACCTGGGAACTTGTCTGAGGTTTGCTTCTGGAAGCTTGTGGCCTGGGAACATGACATCGGTTTGGTTCTGGAACCCTGTGGCCTGGGAATATGACATCAATTTGATTGTGGAACGCTGTATCCTGGGAACATGACGGAGGTTTGATTCTGGAATCCTGTGGCCTGGGAACATGACTGAGGTTTGATTCTGGAACCTTGTATCGTGGGAACATGTCTAAGGTTTGATTCTGGAAGCTTGTTACCTGGGAACATGACATCGGTTTGGTTCTGGAACACTGTGGCCTGGGAATATGACATCAATTTCATTGTGGAACGCTGTATCCTGGGAACATGACGGAGGTTTGATTCTGGAATCCTGTGGCCTGGGAACATGACTGAGGTTTAATTCTGGAACCTTGTGACGTGGGAACATGTCTGATGTTTGATTCTGGAACCCAGTTACTTGGGAACATGTCTGAGGTTTGATTCTGGAACCCTGTTACCTGGGAACATGACTGAGGTTTGATTCTGGAACCCTGTTACCTGGGAACATGTCTGAGGTTTGATTCTGGAACCCTGTTACCTGGGAACATGTCTGAGGTTTGATTTTGGAAGCTTGTGGCCTGGGAACATGACATCGGTTTGCTTCTGGAACCCTGTGGCCTGGGAACATGTCTGAGGTTTTATTCTGGAACCCTGTGGCCTGGGAACCTTACTGAGGTTTGATTCTGGAAGCCTGTGGCCTGGAAACATGAGTGAGGTTTGATTCTAGAACCCTGTGGTGTGGGAACATGACTAAAGTTTGATTTTGGAACCCTTTTGCATGGGAACATGACTGAGCTTTTACTTTGGAACCCTCTGGCCTGGGAAAATGACTGAGGCTTGATTCTGGAACCCTGTGGCCTGGGAACATGTCTGAGGTTTGATTCTGGAAACTTGTGGCCAGGACACATGACATCGGTTTGATTCCGGAAATCTATGGCCTGGGAATATGACATCAATTTTATTCTGGAACCCTGTGGCCTGGGAACATAACAATGGTTTAATTGTGGAATCCTGTGGTCTGGGAACATGACTGAGGTTTGATTCTGGAACCCTGTGGCCTGGGAACATGACTGAGGTTTGATTCTGGAACCCAGTGGCCTGGGAACATGTCTGAGGTTTGATTCTGGAACCCTGTGGCCTGGGAACCTTACTGAGGTTTGATTCTGGAAGCCTGTGGCCTGGAAACATAAGTGAGGTTTGATTCTAGAACCCTGTGGTGTGGGAACATGACTAAGGTTTGATTTTGGAACCCTTTTGCCTGGGAACATGACTGAGCTTTTACTTTGGACCCCTCTGGCCTGGGAAAATGACTGAGGCTTGATTCTGAAAGCCTGTGGCCTGGGAATATGACTGAGGTTTGATTCTGGAACCCTGTTACCTGGGAACATGTCTGAGGTTTGATTCTGGAAGCTTGTTACCTGGGAACATGACATCGGTTTGGTTCTGGAACACTGTGGCCTGGGAATATGACATCAATTTGATTGTGGAACGCTGTATCCTGGGAACATGACGGAGGTTTGATTCTGGAATCCTGTGGCCTGGGAACATGACTGAGGTTTAATTCTGGAACCTTGTGACGTGGGAACATGTCTGAGGTTTGATTCTGGAACCCAGTTACCTGGGAACATGTCTGAGGTTTGATTCTGGAACCCTGTTACCTGGGAACATCTCTGCGGTTTGATTCTGGAACCCTGTTACCTAGGAACATGTCTGAGGTTTAATTCTGGAATCTTGTGGCATGGGAACATCACATCGGTTTGGTTCTGGAGCCCTGTGGCCTGGGAATATGACATCAATTTGATTGTGGAACGCTGTATTCTGGGAACATGATGGAGGTTTCATTCTGGAATCCTGTGGCCTGGGAACATGACTGAGGTTTGATTCTGGACCCTTGTATCGTGGGAACATGTGTGAGGTTTGATTCTGGAACGCTGTGGCCTGGGAACATGACTGAGGTTTGATTCTGGAACCCTGTGGCCTGGGAACCTTACTGAGGTTTGATTCTGGAAGCCTCTGGCCTGGAATCATGAGTGAGGTTTGATTCTAGAACCCTGTGGTTTGGGAACATGACTAAGGTTTGATTTTGGAACCCTGTTGCCTGGGAACATGACTGAGCTTTTACTTTCGAACCCTCTGGCCTGGGAAAATGACTGAGGCTTGATTCTGGAAGCCTGTGGCCTGGGAATATGACTGAGGTTTGATTCTGGAACCCTGTTACCTGGGAACATGTCTGAGGTTTGATTCTGGAAGCTTGTTACCTGGGAACATGACATCGGTTTGGTTCTGGCACCCTGTGGCCTGGGAATATGACATCAATTTGAATGTGGAACGGTGTATCCTGGGGACATGACGGAGGTTTGATTCTGGAATCCTGTGGCCTGGGAACATGACTGAGGTTTAATTCTGGAACCTTGTGACGTGGGAACATGTCTGAGGTTTGATTCTGGAACCCTGTTACCTGGGAACATATCTGAGGTTTGCTTCTGGAAGCTTGTGGCCTGGGAACATGACATCGATTTGGTTCTAGAACCCTGTGGCCTGGGAATATGACATCAATTTGATTGTGGAACGCTGTATCCTGGGAACATGACGGAGGTTTGATTCTGGAATCCTGTGGCCTGCGAACATGACTCAGGTTTGATTCTGGAACCTTGTATCATGGGAACATGTCTTAGGTTTGATTCTGGAAACCTGTTACCTGGGAACATGTCTGAGGTTTGATTCTGGAACCCTGTTACCTGGGAACGTGTCTGAGGTTTGATTCTGGAAGCTTGTGTCCTGGGAACATGACATCGGTTTGGTTCTGGAACCCTGTGGCCTGGGAATATGACATCAATTTGATTGTGGAACGCTGTATCCTGGGAACATGATGGAGGTTTGATTCTGGAATCCTGTGGCCTGGGAACATGACTGAGGTTTGATTCTGGAACCCTGTTACCTGGGAACATGTCTGAGGTTTGATTCTGGAGCCCTGTTACCTGGGAACATGTCTGAGGTTTGATTCTGGAACCCTGTTACCTGGGAACATGTCTGAGGTTTGATTCTGGAAGCTTGTGGCCTGGGAACATGACATCGGTTTGTTTCTGGAACCCTGTGGCCTGGGAATATGACATCAATTTGATTGTGGAACGCTGTATCCTGGGAACATGACGGAGGTTTGATTCTGGAATCCTGTGGCCTGGGAACATGACTGAGGTTTAATTCTGGAACCTTGTGACGTGGGAACGTGTCTGAGGTTTGATTCTGGAACCCTGTTACCTGGGAACATGTCTGAGGTTTGCTTCTGGAAGCTTGTGGCCTGGGAACATGACATCGATTTGGTTCTAGAACCCTGTGGCCTGGGAATATGACATCAATTTGATTGTGGAACGCTGTATCCTGGGAACATGACGGAGGTTTGATTCTGGAATCCTGTGGCCTGCGAACATGACTCAGGTTTGATTCTGTTACCTTGTATCGTGGGAACATGTCTTAGGTTTGATTCTGGAAACCTGTTACCTGGGAACATGTCTGAGGTTTGATTCTGGAACCCTGTTACCTGGGAACATGTCTCAGGTTTGATTTTGGAAGCTTGTGGCCTGGGAACATGACATCGGTTTGGTTCTGGAACCCTGTGGCCTGGGAATATGACATCAATTTGATTGTGGAACGCTGTATCCTGGGAACATGACGGAGGTTTGATTCTGGAATCCTGTGGCCTGGGAACATGACTGAGGTTTATTCTGGAACCTTGTGACGTGGGAACATGTCTGAGGTTTGATTCTGGAACCCTGTTACCTGGGAACATGTCTGAAGTTTGATTCTAGAAGCTTGTGGCCTGGGAACATGACATCGGTTTGGTTCTGGAACCCTGTGGCCTGGGAATATGACATCAATTTGATTGTGGAACGCTGTATCCTGGGAACATGACGGAGGTTTGATTCTGGAATCCTGTGGCCTGGGAACATGACTGAGGTTTAATTCTGGAACCTTGTGACGTGGGAACGTGTCTGAGGTTTGATTCTGGAACCCTGTTACCTGGGAACATGTCTGAGGTTTGATTCTGGAAGCTTGTGGCCTGGGAACATGACATCGGTTTGGTTCTAGAACCCTGTGGCCTGGGAACATGTCTGAGGTTTTATTCTGGAACCCTGTGGCCTGGGAACCTTACTGAGGTTTGATTTTGGAAGCCTGTGGCCTGGAAACATGAGTGAGGTTTGATTCTAGAACCCTGTGGTGTGGGAACATGACTAAAGTTTGATTTTGGAACCCTTTTGCCTGGGAACATGACTGAGCTTTTACTTTGGAACCCTCTGGCCTGGGAAAATGACTGAGGCTTGATTCTGGAACCCTGTGGCCTGGGAACATGTCTGAGGTTTGATTCTGAAAACTTGTGGCCCGGACACATGACATCGGTTTGATTCCGGAAACCTATGGCCTGGGAATATGACATTAATTTTATTCTGGAACCCTGTGGCCTGGGAACATAACAATGGTTTAATTGTGGAATCCTGTGGCCTGGGAACATGACTGAGGTTTGATTCTGGAACCCTGTGGCCTGGGAACATGACTGAGGTTTGATTCTGGAACCCAGTGGCCTGAGAACATGTCTGAGGTTTGATTCTGGAACCCTGTGGCCTGGGAACCTTACTGAGGTTTGATTCTGGAAGCCTGTGGCCTGGAAACATGAGTGAGGTTTGATTCTAGAACCCTGTGGTGTGGGAACATGACTACGGTTTGATTTTGGAACCTTTTTGCCTGGGAACATGACTGAGCTTTTACTTTGGACCCCTCTGGCCTGGGAAAATGACTGAGGCTTGATTCTGGAACCCTGTGGCCTGGGAATATGACTGAGGTTTGATTCTGGAAGCTTGTTACCTGGGAACATGACATCGGTTTGGTTCTGGAACCCTGTGGTCTGGGAATATGACATCAATTAGATTGTGGAACGCTGTATCCTGGGAACATGACGGAGGTTTGATTCTGCAATCCTGTGGCCTGGGAACATGACTGAGGTTGATTCTGGAAACTTGTATCGTGGGAACATGTCTGAGGTTTGATTCTGTAACCCAGTTACCTGGGAACATGTCTGAGGTTTGATTCTGGAACCCTATTACCTGGGAACATGTCTGAGGTTTGATTCTGGAAGCTTGTTACCTGGGAACATGACAGCGGTTTGGTTCTGGAACACTGTGGCCTGGGAATATGACATCAATTTGATTGTGGAACGCTGTATCCTGGGAACATGACGGAGGTTTGATTCTGGAACCCTCCGGCCTGGGAATATGACTGAGGTTTGATTGTGAAACACTTTGTCCCGGGATCATGACTGTGGTTTGATTCTGGAACCCTGTGCCCTGGGAACATGACTGAGCCTTGACTATGGAACCTGTGGCCTGGGAATATGACATCGGTTTGGTTGTGGAACGCTGTGCCCTGGGAACATGACTGAGGTTTAATTCTGGAACCTTGTGTGGTGGGAACATATCTGAGGTTTGATTCTGGAACCCTGTTACCTGGGAACATGTCTGAGGTTTGATTCTGGAAGCTTGTGGCCTGAGAACATGACATCGGTTAGGTTCTGGAACCCTGTGGCCTGGGAATATGACATCAATTTGATTGTGGAACCCTGTGGCCTGGGAACATGACATTGGTTTGATTGTGGAACCCTGTGCCCTGGGAACATGACTGAGGTTTAATTCTGGAACCTTGTGTCGTGGGAACATGTCTGAGGTTTGATTCTAGAACCCTGTTACCTGGGAGCATGTCTGAGGTTTGATTCTGGAAGGTTGTGGCCTGAGAACATGACATCGTTTTGGTTCTGGAACCCTGTGGCCTGGGAATATGACATCAATTTTATTGTGGAACGCTGTATCCTGGGAACTTGACGGAGGTTTGATTCTGGAATCCTGTGCCCTGGGAACATGACGGAGGTTTGATTCTGGAACCCTGTTACCTGGGAACATGTCTGAAGTTTGATTCTGGAAACTTGTGGCCTGGGAATATGACATCGGTTTGGTTGTAGAACCCTGTGCCCTGGGAACGTGACTGAGCCTTGACTGTGGAATGCTGTGGCCTGGGAATATGACATCGGTTTGGTTGTAGAACCCTTTGCCTTGGGAACATGACTGAGGTTTAATTCTGGAACCTTGTGTCGTGGGAACATGTCTGAGGTTTGATTCTGGAAACCTGTTACCTGGAACATGTCTGAGGTTTGATTCTGGAAACTTGTGGCTTGGGAACATGACATCGGTGTGGTTCTGGAACCCAGTGGCCTGGGAAGATAACATCAATTTGATTGTGGAACCCTGTGGCCTGGGAACATGACATCGGTTTGGTTGTGGAACCCTGTGCCCTGGGAACATGACTAAGGTTTAATTCTGGAAACTTGTGTCGTGGGAACATGTCTGAGGTTTGATTCTGGAACCCTGTTACCTAGGAACATGTCTGAGGTTTAATTCTGGAATCTTGTGGCATGGGAACATCACATCGGTTTGGTTCTGGAGCCCTGTGGCCTGGGAATATGACATCAATTTGATTGTGGAACGCTGTATTCTGGGAACATGACGGAGGTTTCATTCTGGAATCCTGTGGCGTGGGAACATGACTGAGGTTTGATTCTGGAACCTTGTATCGTTGGAACATGTCTGAGGTTTGATTCTGGAACCCTGTTACCTGGGAACATGTCTGAGGTTTGATTCTGGAAACTTGTGGCCCGAACACATGACATCGGTTTGATTCCGGAAACCTATGGCCTGGGAATATGACATCAATTTTATTCTGGAAGCCTGTTGCCTGGGAACATAACAATGGTTTAATTGTGGAATCCTGTGGCCTGGGAATATGACTGAGGTTTGATTCTGGAACCCTGTGGCCTGGGAACATGTCTGAGGTTTGATTCTGGAACCCTGTTACCTGGGAACATGTCTGAGGTTTGATTGTGGAAGCCTATGGCCTGGAAATATTCGTGAGGTTTGATTCTAGAACCCTGTGGTGTGGGAACATGACTAAGGTTTGTTTTTGGAACCCTTTTGCCTGGGAACATGACTGAGCTTTTACTTTGGAACCCTCTGGCCTGGGAAAATGACTGAGGCTTGATTCTGGAACCCTGTGGCCTGGGAATATGACTGAGGTTTGATTCTGGAACCCTGGTACCTGGGAACATGTCTGAGGTTTGATTCTGGAAGCTTGTTACCTGGGAACATGACATCGGTTTGGTTCTGGAACACTGTGGCCTGGGAATATGACATCAATTTGATTGTTGAACGCTGTATCCTGGGAACATGACGGAGGTTTGATTCTGGAATCCTGTGGCCTGGGAACATGACTGAGATTTAATTCTGGAACCTTGTGACGTGGGAACATGTCTGAGGTTTGATTCTGGAATCCTGTTACCTGGGAACATGTCTGAGGTTTGATTCTGGAAGCTTGTGGCCTGGGAACATGACATCGGTTTGGTTCTGGAACCCTGTGGCCTGGGAATATGACATCAATTTGATTGTGGAACGCTGTATCCTGGGAACATGACGGAGGTTTGATTCTGGAATCCTGTGGCCTGGGAACATGACTGAGGTTTGATTCTGGAACCTTGTATCGTGGGAACATGTCTGAGGTTTGATTCTGGAACCCAGTTACCTGGGAACATGTCTGAGGTTTGATTCTGGAACCCTATTACCTGGGAACATGTCTGTGGTTTGATTCTGGAATCTTGTTACCTGGGAACATGACATCGGTTTGGTTCTGGAACACTGTGGCCTGGGAATATGACATCAATTTGATTGTGGAACGCTGTATCCTGGGAACATGACGGAGGTTTGATTCTGGAATCCTGTGGCCTGGGAACATGACTGAGGTTTGATTCTGGAACCTTGTATCGTGGGAACATGTCTGAGGTTTGATTCTTGAACCCTGTGGCCTGGGAACATGACTGAGGTTTGATTGTGGAACCCAGTGGCCTGGGAACATGTCTGAGATTTGATTCTGGAACCCTGTGGCCTTGGAACCTTACTGAGGTTTGATTTTGGAAGCCTGTGGCCTGGAAACTTGAGTGACGTTTGATTCTACAACCCTGTGGTGTGGGAACATGACTAAGGTTTGATTTTGGAACCCTTTTGCCTGGGAACATGACTGAGCTTTTACTTTGGAACCCTCTGGCCTAGGAAAATGACTGAGGCTTGATTCTGGAACCCTGTGGCCTGGGAATATGACTGAGGTTTGATTCTGGAACCCTGTTACCTCGGAACATGTCTGAGGTTTGATTCTGGAAGCTTGTATCGTGGGAACATGTCTGAGATTTGATTCTGGAACCCTGTTACCTGGGAACATGTCTGAGGTTTGATTCTGGAACCCTGTTACCTGGGAACATGTCTGAGCTTTGATTCTGGACGCTTGTGGCCTGGGAACATGACATCGGTTTGGTTCTGGAACACTGTGGCCTGGGAATATGACATCAATTTGATTGTGGAACGCTGTATCCTGGGAACATGACGGAGGTTTGATACTGGAATCCTGTGGCCTGGGAACATGACTGAGGTTTGATTCTGGAACCTTGTATCATGGGAACATGTCTGAGATTTGATTCTGGAACCCAGTTACCTGGGAACATGTCTGAGGTTTGATTCTGGAACCCTATTTCCTGGGAATATGTCTGTGGTTTGATTCTGGAATCTTGTTACTTGGGAACATGACATCGGTTTGGTTCTGGAACCCTGTGGCCTGGGAATATGACATCAATTTGATTGTGGAACGCTGTATCCTGGGAACATGACGGAGGTTTGATTCTGGAATCCTGTGGCCTGGGAAAATGACTGAGGTTTATTCTGGAACCTTGTGACGTGGGAACATGTCTGAGGTTTGATTCTGGAACCCTGTTACCTGGGAACATGTCTGAAGTTTGATTCTAGAAGCTTGTGACCTGGGAACATGACATCGGTTTGGTTCTGGAACCCTGTGGCCTGGGAATATGACCTCAATTTGATTGGGGAACGCTGTATCCTGGGAACATGACGGAGGTTTGATTCTGGAATCCTGTGGCCTGGGAACATGACTGAGGTTTGATTCTGGAACCTTGTATCGTGGGAACATGTCTGAGGTTTGATTCTGGAACCCTGTGTCCTGGGAACATGACTGAGTTTTGATTCTGGAACCCAGTGACCTGGGAACATGTCTGAGGTTTGATTCTGGAACCCTGTGGCCTGGGAACCTTACTGAGGTTTGATTCTGGAAGCCTGTGGCCTGGAAACATGAGTGAGGTTTGATTCTAGAACCCTGTGGTGTGGGAACATGACTAAAGTTTGATTTTGGAACCCTTTTACCTGGGAACATGACTGAGCTTCTACTTTGGAACCCTCTGGCCTGGGAAAATGACAGAGGCTTGATTCTGGAACCCTGTGGCCTGGGAACATGTCTGAGGTTTGATTCCGGAAACTTGTGGCCCGGACACATGACATCGGTTTGATTCCGGAAACCTATGGCCTGAGAATATGACATCAATTTTATTCTGGAACCCTGTGGCCTGGGAACATAACAATGGTTTAATTGTGGAATCCTGTGGCCTGGGAACATGACTGAGGTTTGATTTTGGAACCCTGTGTCCTGGGAACATGACTGAGGTTTGATTCTTGAACCCAATGGCCTGGGAACATTTCTGAGGTTTGATTCTGGAACCCTGTGGCCTGGGAACCTTACTGAGGTTTGATTCTGGAAGCCTGTGGCTTGGAAACATGAGTGAGGTTTGATTCTAGAACCCTGTGGTGAGGGAACATGACTAAAGTTTGATTTTGGAACCCTTTTGCCTGGGAACATGACTGAGCTTTTACTTTGGACCCCTCTGACCTGGGAAAATGACTGAGGCTTGATTCTGGAACCCTGTTACCTGGGAACATGTCTGAGGTTTGATTCTGGAACCCTGTTACCTGGAAACATGTCTGAGGTTTGATTCTGGAAGCTTGTTACCTGGAAACATGACATCGGTTTGGTTCTGGAACCCTGTGGCCTGGGAATATGACATCAATTTGATTGTGGAACGCTGTATCCTGTGAACATGACGGAGGTTTGATTCTGGAATCCTGTGGCCTGGGAACATGACTGAGGTTTGATTCTGGAACCTTGTATCGTGGGAACATGTCTGAGGTTTGATTCTGGAACCTTGTATCGTGGGAACATGTCTGAGGTTTGATTCTGGAACCCTGTGGCCTTGGAACATGACTGAGTTTTGATTCTGGAACCCAGTGGCCTGGGAACATGTCTGAGGTTTGATTCTGAAACCCTGTGGCCTGGGAACCTTACTGAGGTTTGATTCTGGAAGCCTGTGGCCTGGGAACATGAGTGAGGTTTGATTCTAGAACCCTGTGGTGTGGGAACATGACTAAAGTTTGATTTTGGAACCCTTTTACCTGGGAACATGACTGAGCTTCTACTTTGGAACCCTCTGGCCTGGGAAAATGACTGAGGCTTGATTCTGGAACCCTGTGGCCTGGGAACATGTCTGAGGTTTGATTCCGGAAACTTGTGGCCCGGACACATGACATCGGTTTGATTCCGGAAACCTATGGCCTGGGAATATGACATCAATTTTATTCTGGAACCCTGTGGCCTGGGAACATAACAATGGTTTAATTGTGGAATCCTGTGGCCTGGGAACATGACTGAGGTTTGATTTTGGAACCCTGTGTCCTGGGAACATGACTGAGGTTTGATTCTGGAACCCAATGGCCTGGGAACATGTCTGAGGTTTGATTCTGGAACCCTGTGGCCTGGGAACCTTACTGATGTTTGATTCTGGAAGCCTGTTGCTTGGAAACATGAGTGAGGTTTGATTCTAGAACCCTGTGGTGTGGGAACATGACTAAGGTTTGATTTTGGAACCCTTTTGCCTGGGAACTTGACTGAGCTTTTACTTTGGACCCCTCTGACCTGGGAAAATGACTGAGGCTTGATTCTGGAACCCTGTTACCTGGGAACATGTCTGAGGTTTCATTCTGGAACCCTGTTACCTGGGAACATGTCTGAGGTTTGATTCTGGAAGCTTGTTACCTGGAAACATGACATCGGTTTGGTTCTGGAATCCTGTGGCCTGGGAATATGACATCAATTTGATTGTGGAACGCTGTATCCTGGGAACATGACGGAGGTTTGATTCTGGAATCCTGTGGCCTGGGAACATGACTGAGGTTTAATTCTGGAACCTTGTGACGTGGGAACATGTCTGAGGTTTGATTCTGGAACCCTGTTACCTGGGAACATGTCTGAGGTTTGATTTTGGAAGCTTGTGGCCTGGGAACATGACATCGGTTTGGTTCTGGAACCCTGTGGCCTGGGAATATGACATCAATTTGATTGTGGAACGCTGTATCCTGGGAACATGACGGAGGTTTAATTCTGGAATCCTGTGGCCTGGGAACATGACTGAGGTTTGATTCTGGAACCTTGTATCGTGGGAACATGTCTGAGGTTTGATTCTGGAACCCAGTTACCTGGGAACATGTCTGAGGTTTGATTCTGGAACCCTATTACCTGGGAACATGTCTGTGGTTTGATTCTGGAATCTTGTTACCTGGGAACATGACATCGGTTTGGTTCTGGAACACTGTGGCCTGGGAATATGACATCAATTTGATTGTGGAACGCTGTATCCTGGGAACATGACGGAGGTTTGATTCTGGAATCCTGTGGCCTGGGAACATGACTGAGGTTTAATTCTGGAACCTTGTGACGTGGGAACATGTCTGAGGTTTGATTCTGGAACCCTGTTACCTGGGAACATGTCTGAGGTTTGATTCTGGAAGCCTGTGGCCTGGGAACATGACATTGGTTTGGTTCTGAAACCCTGTGGCCTGGGAATATGACATCAATTTGATTGTGGAACGCTGTATCCTGGGAACATGACGGAGGTTTGATTCTGGAATCCTGTGGCCTGGGAACATGACTGAGGTTTGATTCTGGAACCTTGTATCGTGGGAACAGGTCTGAGGTTTGATTCTGGAACCCTATTATTTGGGAACATGTCTGAGGTTTGATTCTGGAACCCTGTTACCTGGGAACATGTCTGAGGTTTGATTCTGGAACCCTGTTACCTGGGATCTTGTCTGAGATTTGATTCTGGAAGCTTGTGGCCTGGGAACATGACATCGGTTTGGTTCTGGAACCCTGTGGCCTGGGAATATGACATCAAATTGATTGTGGAACGCTGTATCCTGGGAACATGACGGAGGTTTGATTCTGGAATCCTGTGGCCTGGGAACATGTCTGAGGTTTGATTCTGGAACCCTGTTACCTGGGAACATGTCTGAGGTTTGATTCTGGAACCCTGTTAGCTGGGAACATGTCTGAGGTTTGATTCTGGAAGCTTGTTACCTGGGAACATGACATCGGTTTGGTTTTGGAACACTGTGGCCTGGGAATATGACATCAATTTGATTGTGGAACGCTGTATCCTGGGAACATGACGGAGGTTTGATTCTGGAATCCTGTGGCCTGGGAACATGACTGAGGTTTGATTCTGGAACCCTGTTACCTGGGAACATGTCTGAGGTTTGATTCTGGAGCCCTGTTACCTGGGAACATGTCTGAGGTTTGATTCTGGAACCCTGTTACATGGGAACATGTCTGAGGTTTGATTCTGGAAGCTTGTGGCCTGGGAACATGACATCGGTTTGGTTCTGGAACCCTGTGGCCTGGGAATAGGACATCAATTTGATTGTGGAACGCTGTATCCTGGGAACATGACGGCGGTTTGATTCTGGAATCCTGTGGCCTGGGAACATGACTGAGATTTGATTCTGGAACCTTGTATCGTGGGAACATGACTGAGGTTTGATTCTGGAACCCTTTGGCCTGGGAACATGACTGAGGTTTGATTCTGGAACCTTGTATCGTGGGAACATGTCTGAGGTTTGATTCTGGAAGCTTGTGGCCTGGGAACATGACATCGGTTTGCTTTTGGAACCCTGTGGCCTGGGAACATGTCTGAGGTTTTATTCTGGAACCCTGTGGCCTGGGAACCTTACTGAGGTTTGATTATGGAAGCCTGTGGCCTGGAAACATGAGTGAGGTTTGATTCTAGAACCCTGTGGTGTGGGAACATGACTAAAGTTTGATTTTGGAACCCTTTTGCCTGGGAACATGACTGAGCTTTTCCTTTGGAACCCTCTGGCCTGGGAAAATGACTGAGGCTTGATTCTGGAACCCTGTGGCCTGGGAACATGTCTGAGGTTTGATTCTGGAAACTTGTGGCCCGGACACATGACATCGGTTTGATTCCGGAAACCTATGGCCTGGGAATATGACATCAATTTTATTCTGGAACCCTGTGGCCTGGGAACATAACAATGGTTTAATTGTGGAATCCTGTGGCCTGGGAACATGACTGAGGTTTGATTCTGGAACCCTGTGGCCTGGGAACATGACTGAGGTTTGATTCTGGAACCCAGTGGCCTGGAAACATGTCTGAGGTTTGATTCTGGAACCCTGTGGCCTGGGAACCTTACTGAGGTTTGATTCTGGAAGCCTGTGGCCTAGAAACATAAGTGAGGTTTGATTCTAGAACCCTGTGGTGTGGGAACATGACTAAGGTTTGATTTTGGAACCCTTTTGCCTGGGAACATGACTGAGCTTTTACTTTGGACCTCTCTGGCCTGGGAAAATGACTGAGGCTTGATTCTGGAACCCTGTGGCCTGGGAATATGACTGAGGTTTGATTCTGGAAGCTTGTTACCTGGGAACATGACATCGGTTTGGTTCTGGAACACTGTGGCCTGGGAATATGACATCAATTTGATTGTGGAACGCTGTATCCTGGGAACATGACGGAGGTTTGATTCTGGAATCCTGTGGCCTGGGAACATGACTGAGGTTTAATTCTGGAACCTTGTGACGTGGGAACATGTCTGAGGTTTGATTCTGGAATCCTGTTACCTGGGAACATGTCTGAGGTTTGATTCTGGAAGCTTGTGGCCTGGGAACATGACATCGGTTTGGTTCTGGAACCCTGTAGCCTGGGAATATGACATCAATTTGATTGTGGAACGCTGTATCCTGGGAACATGACGGAGGTTTGATTCTGGAATCCTGTGGCCTGGGAACATGACTGAGGTTTGATTCTGGAAACTTGTATCGTGGGAACATGTCTGAGGTTTGATTCTGGAACCCAGTTACCTGGGAACATGTCTCAGGTTTGATTCTGGAACCCTATTACCTGGGAACATGTCTGTGGTTTGATTCTGGAATCTTGTTACCTGGGAACATGACATCGGTTTGGTTCTGGAACACTGTGGCCTGGGAATATGACATCAATTTGATTGTGGAACGCTGTATCCTGGGAACATGACGGAGGTTTGATTCTGGAATCCTGTGGCCTGGGAACATGACTGAGGTTTGATTCTGGAACCTTGTATCGTGGGAACATGTCTGAGGTTTGATTCTTGAACCCTGTGGCCTGGGAACATGACTGAGGTTTGATTGTGGAACCCAGTGGCCTGGGAACATGTCTGAGATTTGATTCTGGAACCCTGTGGCCTTGGAACCTTACTGAGGTTTGATTTTGGAAGCCTGTGGCCTGGAAACTTGAGTGACGTTTGATTCTACAACCCTGTGGTGTGGGAACATGACTAAGGTTTGATTTTGGAACCCTTTTGCCTGGGAACATGACTGAGCATTTACTTTGGAACCCTCTGGCCTGGGAAAATGACTGAGGCTTGATTCTGGAACCCTGTGGCCTGGGAATATGACTGAGGTTTGATTCTGGAACCCTGTTACCTGGGAACATGTCTGAGGTTTGATTCTGGAAGCTTGTATCGTGGGAACATGTCTGAGGTTTGATTCTGGAACCCTGTTACCTGGGAACATGTCTGAGGTTTGATTCTGGAACCCTGTTACCTGGGAACATGTCTGAGCTTTTATTCTGGACGCTTGTGGCCTGGGAACATGACATCGGTTTGGTTCTGGAACACTGTGGCCTGGGAATATGACATCAATTTGATTGTGGAACGCTGTATCCTGGGAACATGACGGAGGTTTGATACTGGAATCCTGTGGCCTGGGAACATGACTGAGGTTTGATTCTGGAACCCTGTTACCTATGAACATATCTGAGGTTTGATTCTGGAACCTTGTGACGTGGGAGCATGTCTGAGGTTTGATTCTGGAACCCTATTACCTGGGAACATGTCTGTGGTTTGATTCTGGAATCTTGTTACCTGGGAACATGACATCGGTTTGGTTCTGGAACCCTGTGGCCTGGGAATATGACATCAATTTGATTGTGGAACGCTGTATCCTGGGAACATGACAGAGGTTTGATTCTGGAATCCTGTGGCCTGGGAACATGACTGAGGTTTATTCTGGAACCTTGTGACGTGGGAACATGTCTGAGGTTTGATTCTGGAACCCTGTTACCTGGGAACATGTCTGAAGTTTGATTCTAGAAGCTTGTGGGCTGGGAACATGACATCGGTTTGGTTCTGGAACCCTGTGGCCTGGGAATATGACATCAATTTGATTGTGGAACGCTGTATCCTGGGAACATGACTGAGGATTGATTCTGGAACCTTGTATCGTGGGAACATGTCTGAGGTTTGATTCTGGAACCCTGTGGCCTGGGAACATGACTGAGTTTTGATTCTGGAACCCAGAGTCCTGGGAAAAGGTCTGAGGTTTGATTCTGGAACCCTGTGGCCTGGGAACCTTACTGAGGTTTGATTCTGGAAGCCTGTGGCCTGGAAACATGAGTGACGTTTGATTCTACAACCCTGTGGTGTGGGAACATGACTAAGGTTTGATTTTGGAACCCATTTGCCTGGGAACATGACTGAGCTTTTACTTTGGACCCCTCTGACCTGGGAAAATGACTGAGGCTTGATTCTGGAACCCTGTTAGCTGGGAACATGTCTGAGGTTTGATTCTGGAACCCTGTTACCTGGGAACATGTCTGAGGTTTGATTCTGGAAGCTTGTTACCTGGGAACATGACATCGGTGTGGTTCTGGAACACTGTGGCCTGGCAATATGACATCAATTTGATTGTGGAACGCTGTATCCTGGGAACATGACGGAGGTTTGATTCTGGAATCCTGTGGCCTGGGAACATGACTGAGGTTTAATTCTGGAACCTTGTGACGTGGGAACATGTCTGAGGTTTGATTCTGGAACCCTGTTACCTGGGAACATGTCTGAGGTTTGATTCTGGAAGCTTGTGGCCTGGGAACATGACATCGGTTTGGTTCTGGAACCCTGTGGCCTGGGAATATGACATCAATTTGATTGTGGAACGCTGTATCCTGGGAACATGACGGAGGTTTGATTCTGGAATCCTGTGGCCTGGGAACATGACTGAGGTTTGATTCTGGAACCTTGTATCGTGGGAACATGTCTGAGGTTTGATTCTGGAACCCAGTTACCTGGGAACATGTCTGAGGTTTGATTCTGGAACCCTATTACCTGGGAACATGTCTGTGGTTTGATTCTGGAAGCTTGTTACCTGGGAACATGACATCGGTTTGGTTCTGGACCCCTGTGGCCTGGGAATATGACATCATTTTGATGGTGGAACGATGTATCCTGGGAACATGAGGGAGGTTTGATTCTGGAATCCTGTGGCCTGGGAACATGACTGGGGTTTGATTCTGGAACCCTGTTACCTGGGAACATGTCTGAGGTTTGATTCTGGAACCCTGTTACCTGGGAACATGTCTGAGGTTTGATTCTGGAAGCTTGTGCCCTGGGAACATGACATCGGTTTGGTTCTGGAACACTGTGGCCTGGGAATATGACATCAATTTGATTGTGGAACGCTGTATCCTGGGAACATGACGGAGGTTTGATTCTGGAATCCTGTGGCCTGGGAACATGACTGAGGTTTAATTCTGGAACCTTGTGACGTGGGAACATGTCTGAGGTTTGATTCTGGAACCCTGTTACCTGGGAACATGTCTGAGGTTTGATTCTGGAAGCTTGTGGCCTGGGAACATGACATCGGTTTGGTTCTGGAACCCTCTGGCCTGGGAATATGACATCAATTTGATTGTGGAACGCTGTATCCTGGGAACATGACGGAGGTTTGATTCTGGAATCCTGTGGCCTGGGAACATGACTGTGGTTTAATTCTGGAACCTTGTGACGTGGGAACATGTCTGAGGTTTGATTCTGGAACCCAGTTACCTAGGAACATGTCTGAGGTTTGATTCTGGAATCCTGTGGCCTGGGAACATGACTGTGGTTTAATTCTGGAACCTTGTGACGTGGGAACATGTCTGAGGTTTGATTCTGGAACCCAGTTACCTGGGAACATGTCTGAGGTTTGATTCTGGAATCCTGTTACTTGGGAACATGTCTGAGGTTTGATTCTGGAAGCTTGTGGCCTGGGAACATGACATCGGGTTGGTTCTGGAACCCTGTGGCCTGGGAATATGACATCAAATTGATTGTGGAACGCTGTATCCTGGGAACATGACGGAGGTTTGATTCTGGAATCCTGTGGCCTGGGAACATGACTGAGGTTTGATTCTGGAACCCTGTTACCTGGGAACATGTCTGAGGTTTGATTCTGGAGCCCTGTTACCTGGGAACATGTCTGAGGTTTGATTCTGGAACCCTGTTACATGGGAACATGTCTGAGGTTTGATTCTGGAAGCTTGTGGCCTGGGAACATGACATCGGTTTGGTTCTGGAACCCTGTGGCCTGAGAATATGACATCAATTTGATTGTGGAACGCTGTATCCTGGGAACATGACGGAGGTTTGATTCTGGAATCCTGTGGCCTGGGAACATGACTGAGGTTTGATTCTGGAACCTTGTATCGTTGGAACATGTCTGAGGTTTGATTCTGGAACCCAGTTACCTGGGAACATGTCTGAGGTTTGATTCTGGAACCCTATTACCTGGGAACATGTCTGTGGTTTGATTCTGGAATCTTGTTACTTGGGAACATGACATCGGTTTGCTTCTGGAACACTGTGGCCTGGGAATATGACATCAATTTGATTGTGGAACGCTGTATCCTGGGAACATGACGGAGGTTTGATTCTGGAATCCTGTGGCCTGGGAACATGACTGAGGTTTATTCTGGAACCTTGTGACGTGGGAACATGTCTGAGGTTTGATTCTGGAACCCTGTTACCTGGGAACATGTCTGAAGTTTGATTCTAGAAGCTTGTGGCCTGGGAACATGACATCGGTTTGGTTCTGGACCCCTGTGGCCTGGGAATATGACATCAATTTGATGGTGGAACGCTGTATCCTGGGAACATGAGGGAGGTTTGATTCTGGAATCCTGTGGCCTGGGAACATGACTGGGGTTTGATTCTGGAACCCTGTTACCTGGGAACATGTCTGAGGTTTGATTCTGGAACCCTGTTACCTGGGAACATGTCTGAGGTTTGATTCTGGAAGCTTGTGCCCTGGGAACATGACATCGGTTTGGTTCTGGAACACTGTGGCCTGGGAATATGACATCAATTTGATTGTGGAACGCTGTATCCTGGGAACATGACGGAGGTTTGATTCTGGAATCCTGTGGCCTGGGAACATGACTGAGGTTTAATTCTGGAACCTTGTGACGTGGGAACATGTCTGAGGTTTGATTCTGGAACCCTGTTACCTGGGAACATGTCTGAGGTTTGATTCTGGAAGCCTGTGGCCTGGGAACATGACATCGGTTTGGTTCTGGAACCCTCTGGCCTGGGAATATGACATCAATTTGATTGTGGAACGCTGTATCCTGGGAACATGACGGAGGTTTGATTCTGGAATCCTGTGGCCTGGGAACATGACTGTGGTTTAATTCTGGAACCTTGTGACGTGGGAACATGTCTGAGGTTTGATTCTGGAACCCAGTTACCTAGGAACATGTCTGAGGTTTGATTCTGGAATCCTGTGGCCTAGGAACATGACTGTGGTTTAATTCTGGAACCTTGTGACGTGGGAACATGTCTGAGGTTTGATTCTGGAACCCAGTTACCTGGGAACATGTCTGAGGTTTGATTCTGGAATCCTGTTACTTGGGAACATGTCTGAGGTTTGATTCTGGAAGCTTGTGGCCTGGGAACATGACATCGGGTTGGTTCTGGAACCCTGTGGCCTGGGAATATGACATCAAATTGATTGTGGAACGCTGTATCCTGGGAACATGACGGAGGTTTGATTCTGGAATCCTGTGGCCTGGGAACATGACTGAGGTTTGATTCTGGAACCCTGTTACCTGGGAACATGTCTGAGGTTTGATTCTGGAGCCCTGTTACCTGGGAACATGTCTGAGGTTTGATTCTGGAACCCTGTTACATGGGAACATGTCTGAGGTTTGATTCTGGAAGCTTGTGGCCTGGGAACATGACATCGGTTTGGTTCTGGAACCCTGTGGCCTGGGAATATGACATCAATTTGATTGTGGAACGCTGTATCCTGGGAACATGACGGAGGTTTGATTCTGGAATCCTGTGGCCTGGGAACATGTCTGAGGTTTGATTCTGGAACCCTGTTACCTGGGAACATGTCTGAGGTTTGATTCTGGAACCCTGTTAGCTGGGAACATGTCTGAGGTTTGATTCTGGAAGCTTGTTACCTGGGAACATGACATCGGTTTGGTTTTGGAACACTGTGGCCTGGGAATATGACATCAATTTGATTGTGGAACGCTGTATCCTGGGAACATGACGGAGGTTTGATTCTGGAATCCTATGGCCTGGGAACATGACTGAGGTTTAATTCTGGAACCTTTTGACGTGGGAACATGTCTGAGGTTTGATTCTGGAATCCTGTTACCTGGGAACATGTCTGAGGTTTGATTCTGGAAGCTTGTGGTCTGGGAACATGACATCGGTTTGGTTCTGGAACCCTGTGGCCTGGGAATATGACATCAATTTGATTGTGGAACGCTGTATCCTGGGAACATGACGGAGGTTTGATTCTGGAATCCTGTGGCCTGGGAACATGACTGAGATTTGATTCTGGAACCTTGTATCGTGGGAACATGACTGAGGTTTGATTCTGGAACCCTTTGGCCTGGGAACATGACTGAGGTTTGATTCTGGAACCTTGTATCGTGGGAACATGTCTGAGGTTTGATTCTGGAAGCTTGTGGCCTGGGAACATGACATCGGTTTGCTTTTGGAACCCTGTGGCCTGGGAACATGTCTGAGGTTTTATTCTGGAACCCTGTGGCCTGGGAACCTTACTGAGGTTTGATTATGGAAGCCTGTGGCCTGGAAACATGAGTGAGGTTTGATTCTAGAACCCTGTGGTGTGGGAACATGACTAAAGTTTGATTTTGGAACCCTTTTGCCTGGGAACATGACTGAGCTTTTCCTTTGGAACCCTCTGGCCTGGGAAAATGACTGAGGCTTGATTCTGGAACCCTGTGGCCTGGGAACATGTCTGAGGTTTGATTCTGGAAACTTGTGGCCCGGACACATGACATCGGTTTGATTCCGGAAACCTATGGCCTGGGAATATGACATCAATTTTATTCTGGAACCCTGTGGCCTGGGAACATAACAATGGTTTAATTGTGGAATCCTGTGGCCTGGGAACATGACTGAGGTTTGATTCTGGAACCCTGTGGCCTGGGAACATGACTGAGGTTTGATTCTGGAACCCAGTGGCCTGGAAACATGTCTGAGGTTTGATTCTGGAACCCTGTGGCCTGGGAACCTTACTGAGGTTTGATTCTGGAAGCCTGTGGCCTAGAAACATAAGTGAGGTTTGATTCTAGAACCCTGTGGTGTGGGAACATGACTAAGGTTTGATTTTGGAACCCTTTTGCCTGGGAACATGACTGAGCTTTTACTTTGGACCTCTCTGCCCTGGGAAAATGACTGAGGCTTGATTCTGGAACCCTGTGGCCTGGGAATATGACTGAGGTTTGATTCTGGAAGCTTGTTACCTGGGAACATGACATCGGTTTGGTTCTGGAACACTGTGGCCTGGGAATATGACATCAATTTGATTGTGGAACGCTGTATCCTGGGAACATGACGGAGGTTTGATTCTGGAATCCTGTGGCCTGGGAACATGACTGTGGTTTAATTCTGGAACCTTGTGACGTGGGAACATGTCTGAGGTTTGATTTTGGAACCCAGTTACCTGGGAACATGTCTGAGGTTTGATTCTGGAATCCTGTTACTTGGGAACATGTCTGAGGTTTGATTCTGGAAGCTTGTGGCCTGGGAACATGACATCGGGTTGGTTCTGGAACCCTGTGGCCTGGGAATATGACATCAAATTGATTGTGGAACGCTGTATCCTGGGAACATGACGGAGGTTTGATTCTGGAATCCTGTGGCCTGGGAACATGACTGAGGTTTGATTCTGGAACCCTGTTACCTGGGAACATGTCTGAGGTTTGATTCTGGAGCCCTGTTACCTGGGAACATGTCTGAGGTTTGATTCTGGAACCCTGTTACATGGGAACATGTCTGAGGTTTGATTCTGGAAGCTTGTGGCCTGGGAACATGACATCGGTTTGGTTCTGGAACCCTGTGGCCTGGGAATATGACATCAATTTGATTGTGGAACGCTGTATCCTGGGAACATGACGGAGGTTTGATTCTGGAATCCTGTGGCCTGGGAACATGACTGAGGTTTGATTCTGGAACCTTGTATCGTTGGAACATGTCTGAGGTTTGATTCTGGAACCCAGTTACCTGGGAACATGTCTGAGGTTTGATTCTGGAACCCTATTACCTGGGAACATGTCTGTGGTTTGATTCTGGAATCTTGTTACTGGGGAACATGACATCGGTTTGCTTCTGGAACACTGTGGCCTGGGAATATGACATCAATTTGATTGTGGAACGCTGTATCCTGGGAACATGACGGAGGTTTGATTCTGGAATCCTGTGGCCTGGGAACATGACTGAGGTTTATTCTGGAACCTTGTGACGTGGGAACATGTCTGAGGTTTGATTCTGGAACCCTGTTACCTGGGAACATGTCTGAAGTTTGATTCTAGAAGCTTGTGGCCTGGGAACATGACATCGGTTTGGTTCTGGACCCCTGTGGCCTGGGAATATGACATCAATTTGATGGTGGAACGCTGTATCCTGGGAACATGAGGGAGGTTTGATTCTGGAATCCTGTGGCCTGGGAACATGACTGGGGTTTGATTCTGGAACCCTGTTACCTGGGAACATGTCTGAGGTTTGATTCTGGAACCCTGTTACCTGGGAACATGTCTGAGGTTTGATTCTGGAAGCTTGTGCCCTGGGAACATGACATCGGTTTGGTTCTGGAACACTGTGGCCTGGGAATATGACATCAATTTGATTGTGGAACGCTGTATCCTGGGAACATGACGGAGGTTTGATTCTGGAATCCTGTGGCCTGGGAACATGACTGAGGTTTAATTCTGGAACCTTGTGACGTGGGAACATGTCTGAGGTTTGATTCTGGAACCCTGTTACCTGGGAACATGTCTGAGGTTTGATTCTGGAAGCTTGTGGCCTGGGAACATGACATCGGTTTGGTTCTGGAACCCTCTGGCCTGGGAATATGACATCAATTTGATTGTGGAACGCTGTATCCTGGGAACATGACGGAGGTTTGATTCTGGAATCCTGTGGCCTGGGAACATGACTGTGGTTTAATTCTGGAACCTTGTGACGTGGGAACATGTCTGAGGTTTGATTCTGGAACCCAGTTACCTAGGAACATGTCTGAGGTTTGATTCTGGAATCCTGTGGCCTGGGAACATGACTGTGGTTTAATTCTGGAACCTTGTGACGTGGGAACATGTCTGAGGTTTGATTCTGGAACCCAGTTACCTGGGAACATGTCTGAGGTTTGATTCTGGAAGCTTGTGGCCTGGGAACATGACATCGGGTTGGTTCTGGAACCCTGTGGCCTGGGAATATGACATCAAATTGATTGTGGAACGCTGTATCCTGGGAACATGACGGAGGTTTGATTCTGGAATCCTGTGGCCTGGGAACATGACTGAGGTTTGATTCTGGAACCCTGTTACCTGGGAACATGTCTGAGGTTTGATTCTGGAGCCCTGTTACCTGGGAACATGTCTGAGGTTTGATTCTGGAACCCTGTTACATGGGAACATGTCTGAGGTTTGATTCTGGAAGCTTGTGGCCTGGGAACATGACATCGGTTTGGTTCTGGAACCCTGTGGCCTGGGAATATGACATCAATTTGATTGTGGAACGCTGTATCCTGGGAACATGACGGAGGTTTGATTCTGGAATCCTGTGGCCTGGGAACATGACTGAGGTTTGATTCTGGAACCTTGTATCGTTGGAATATGTCTGAGGTTTGATTCTGGAACCCAGTTACCTGGGAACATGTCTGAGGTTTGATTCTGGAACCCTATTACCTGGGAACATGTCTGTGGTTTCATTCTGGAATCTTGTTACCTGGGAACATGACATCGGTTTGGTTCTGGAACCCTGTGGCCTGGGAATATGACATCAAATTGATTGTGGAACGCTGTATCCTGGGAACATGACGGAGGTTTGATTCTGGAATCCTGTGGCCTGGGAACATGTCTGAGGTTTGATTCTGGAACCCTGTTACCTGGGAACATGTCTGAGGTTTGATTCTGGAACCCTGTTAGCTGGGAACATGTCTGAGGTTTGATTCTGGAAGCTTGTTACCTGGGAACATGGCATCGGTTTGGTTTTGGAACACTGTGGCCTGGGAATATGACATCAATTTGATTGTGGAACGCTGTATCCTGGGAACATGACGGAGGTTTGATTCTGGAATCCTATGGCCTGGGAACATGACTGAGGTTTAATTCTGGAACCTTTTGACGTGGGAACATGTCTGAGGTTTGATTCTGGAATCCTGTTACCTGGGAACATGTCTGAGGTTTGATTCTGGAAGCTTGTGGTCTGGGAACATGACATCGGTTTGGTTCTGGAACCCTGTGGCCTGGGAATATGACATCATTTTGATTGTGGAACGCTGTATCCTGGGAACATGACGGCGGTTTGATTCTGGAATCCTGTGGCCTGGGAACATGACTGAGATTTGATTCTGGAACCTTGTATCGTGGGAACATGACTGAGGTTTGATTCTGGAACCCTTTGGCCTGGGAACATGACTGAGGTTTGATTCTGGAACCTTGTATCGTGGGAACATGTCTGAGGTTTGATTCTGGAAGCTTGTGGCCTGGGAACATGACATCGGTTTGCTTTTGGAACCCTGTGGCCTGGGAACATGTCTGAGGTTTTATTCTGGAACCCTGTGGCCTGGGAACCTTACTGAGGTTTGATTATGGAAGCCTGTGGCCTGGAAACATGAGTGAGGTTTGATTCTAGAACCCTGTGGTGTGGGAACATGACTAAAGTTTGATTTTGGAACCCTTTTGCCTGGGAACATGACTGAGCTTTTCCTTTGGAACCCTCTGGCCTGGGAAAATGACTGAGGCTTGATTCTGGAACCCTGTGGCCTGGGAACATGTCTGAGGTTTGATTCTGGAAACTTGTGGCCCGGACACATGACATCGGTTTGATTCCGGAAACCTATGGCCTGGGAATATGACATCAATTTTATTCTGGAACCCTGTGGCCTGGGAACATAACAATGGTTTAATTGTGGAATCCTGTGGCCTGGGAACATGACTGAGGTTTGATTCTGGAACCCTGTGGCCTGGGAACATGACTGAGGTTTGATTCTGGAACCCAGTGGCCTGGAAACATGTCTGAGGTTTGATTCTGGAACCCTGTGGCCTGGGAACCTTACTGAGGTTTGATTCTGGAAGCCTGTGGCCTAGAAACATAAGTGAGGTTTGATTCTAGAACCCTGTGGTGTGGGAACATGACTAAGGTTTGATTTTGGAACCCTTTTGCCTGGGAACATGACTGAGCTTTTACTTTGGACCTCTCTGCCCTGGGAAAATGACTGAGGCTTGATTCTGGAACCCTGTGGCCTGGGAATATGACTGAGGTTTGATTCTGGAAGCTTGTTACCTGGGAACATGACATCGGTTTGGTTCTGGAACACTGTGGCCTGGGAATATGACATCAATTTGATTGTGGAACGCTGTATCCTGGGAACATGACGGAGGTTTGATTCTGGAATCCTGTGGCCTGGGAACATGACTGAGGTTTAATTCTGGAACCTTGTGACGTGGGAACATGTCTGAGGTTTGATTCTGGAATCCTGTTACCTGGGAACATGTCTGAGGTTTGATTTTGGAAGCTTGTGGCCTGGGAACATGACATCGGTTTGGTTCTGGAACCCTGTGGCCTGGGAATATGACATCAATTTGATTGTGGAACGCTGTATCCTGGGAACATGACGGAGGTTTGATTCTGGAATCCTGTGGCCTGGGAACATGACTGAGGTTTGATTCTGGAACCTTGTATCGTGGGAACATGTCTGAGGTTTGATTCTGGAACCCAGTTACCTGGGAACATGTCTGAGGTTTGATTCTGGAACCCTATTACCTGGGAACATGTCTGTGGTTTGATTCTGGAATCTTGTTACCTGGGAACATGACATCGGTTTGGTTCTGGAACACTGTGGCCTGGGAATATGACATCAATTTGATTGTGGAACGCTGTATCCTGGGAACATGACGGAGGTTTGATTCTGGAATCCTGTGGCCTGGGAACATGACTGAGGTTTGATTCTGGAACCTTGTATCTTGGGAACATGTCTGAGGTTTGATTCTTGAACCCTGTGGCCTGGGAACATGACTGAGGTTTGATTGTGGAACCCAGTGGCCTGGGAACATGTCTGAGATTTGATTCTGGAACCCTGTGGCCTTGGAACCTTACTGAGGTTTGATTTTGGAAGCCTGTGGCCTGGAAACTTGAGTGACGTTTGATTCTACAACCCTGTGGTGTGGGAACATGACTAAGGTTTGATTTTGGAACCCTTTTGCCTGGGAACATGACTGAGCATTTACTTTGGAACCCTCTGGCCTGGGAAAATGACTGAGGCTTGATTCTGGAACCCTGTGGCCTGGGAATATGACTGAGGTTTGATTCTGGAACCCTGTTACCTGGGAACATGTCTGAGGTTTGATTCTGGAAGCTTGTATCGTGGGAACATGTCTGAGGTTTGATTCTGGAACCCTGTTACCTGGGAACATGTCTGAGGTTTGATTCTGGAACCCTGTTACCTGGGAACATGTCTGAGCTTTTATTCTGGACGCTTGTGGCCTGGGAACATGACATCGGTTTGGTTCTGGAACACTGTGGCCTGGGAATATGACATCAATTTGATTGTGGAACGCTGTATCCTGGGAACATGACGGAGGTTTGATACTGGAATCCTGTGGCCTGGGAACATGACTGAGGTTTGATTCTGGAACCCTGTTACCTGTGAACATGTCTGAGGTTTGATTCTGGAACCTTGTGACGTGGGAGCATGTCTGAGGTTTGATTCTGGAACCCTATTACCTGGGAACATGTCTGTGGTTTGATTCTGGAATCTTGTTACCTGGGAACATGACATCGGTTTGGTTCTGGAACCCTGTGGCCTGGGAATATGACATCAATTTGATTGTGGAACGCTGTATCCTGGGAACATGACAGAGGTTTGATTCTGGAATCCTGTGGCCTGGGAACATGACTGAGGTTTATTCTGGAACCTTGTGACGTGGGAACATGTCTGAGGTTTGATTCTGGAACCCTGTTACCTGGGAACATGTCTGAAGTTTGATTCTAGAAGCTTGTGGCCTGGGAACATGACATCGGTTTGGTTCTGGAACCCTGTGGCCTGGGAATATGACATCAATTTGATTGTGGAATGCTGTATCCTGGGAACATGACTGAGGTTTGATTCTGGAACCTTGTATCGTGGGAACATGTCTGAGGTTTGATTCTGGAACCCTGTGGCCTGGGAACATGACTGAGTTTTGATTCTGGAACCCAGAGTCCTGGGAAAAGGTCTGATGTTTGATTCTGGAACCCTGTGGCCTGGGAACCTTACTGAGGTTTGATTCTGGAAGCCTGTGGCCTGGAAACATGAGTGACGTTTGATTCTACAACCCTGTGGTGTGGGAACATGACTAAGGTTTGATTTTGGAACCCATTTGCCTGGCAACATGACTGAGCTTTTACTTTGGACCCCTCTGACCTGGGAAAATGACTGAGGCTTGATTCTGGAACCCTGTTAGCTGGGAACATGTCTGAGGTTTGATTCTGGAACCCTGTTACCTGGGAACATGTCTGAGGTTTGATTCTGGAAGCTTGTTACCTGGGAACATGACATCGGTGTGGTTCTGGAACACTGTGGCCTGGGAATATGACATCAATTTGATTGTGGAACGCTGTATCCTGGGAACATGACGGAGGTTTGATTCTGGAATCCTGTGGCCTGGGAACATGACTGAGGTTTAATTCTGGAACCTTGTGACGTGGGAACATGTCTGAGGTTTGATTCTGGAACCCTGTTACCTGGGAACATGTCTGAGGTTTGATTCTGGAAGCTTGTGGCCTGGGAACATGACATCGGTTTGGTTCTGGAACCCTGTGGCCTGGGAATATGACATCAATTTGATTGTGGAACGCTGTATCCTGGGAACATGACGGAGGTTTGATTCTGGAATCCTGTGGCCTGGGAACATGACTGAGGTTTGATTCTGGAACCTTGTATCGTGGGAACATGTCTGAGGTTTGATTCTGGAACCCAGTTACCTGGGAACATGTCTGAGGTTTG